>NC_092416.1:53899696-54199696 GCF_040894005.1 Engystomops pustulosus | reverse complement strand
GCTTCCACAAATCCCTCTGTAATGCTAAACTATCGACCTCAATATTTATTACTTTACACAGCTTAGTATCATCTGCAAATATTGAAACTTGACTGTGTAAACCCACTACAAGGTCATTAATAAAAATATTAAAAAGAAGTGGCCCCAATACTGACCCCTGTGGCACTCCACTGGTAACATCAACCCAATCTGAGAATGTGCCATTAATGACCACCCTCTGTTTTCTATCACTAAGCCAATTACTTACCCAGATACACAGATTTTCTCCTATTCCCAGCAGTCTCATTTTATATACCAACCTTTCATGTGGCACGGTGTCAAATGCCTTTGAAAAGTCCAGATATACAACATCCACAGCGTCCCCCAGATCCAGTCTTGAACTTACCTCCTCGTAGAAACCAATCAGATTAGTCTGACAGGACCGATCTCTCATAAACCCATGCTGACGCTGGGTTATAAGGTTGTGCACAGTGAGGTACTCCAGGATAGCATCTCTAATAAACCCCTCAAATATTTTCCCCACCACAGTAGTTAGACTTACGGGTCTGTAGTTTCCAGGATCGCTATTTGATCCTTTTTTGTATATTGGTACCACATTTGCTATGCGCCATTCCTGTGGAACATAACCAGTCCTCAGTGAATCTTCAAATATTAAAAATAACGGTCTGTCTATCACCGTACATAATTCATGCAGAATTCATGCAGAATCATGCAGAATTCATGTGTATGCCATCTGGCCCAGGTGATTTATCTATCTTAGTGGTTGCGAGGCGGCGCCGTACCTCTTCCTGGGTTAAACTGTTGACATTATAAAAAGAATTTACATTATTCCTCATTGTGTCTTCCACCAGGGGATTTTCCTGGGTAAAGACAGTTGAGAAGGCGACATTCAGTAGATTGGCCCTTTCCTCATCTCCTTCCACCATGACCCCCATGTTATTTCTAAGGGGACCCACGCTCTCTGTTTTTAGTTTCTTATCATTTATATACTTGAAAAATAATTTGGGATTATTTTTACTCTCCCTGGCAATATTTCTCTCAGTCTCTATTTTTGCGGCCTTTATCTGCTTTTTACAGGATTTATTTTTCTCTCTATAATCCTGTAATGCCTCATCGCTCCCTTCACGTTTTAGCACCTTAAACGCTTTATCTTTCTCGCTTATTGCTTTCCTTACAAGACTAGTTAGCCACATAGGGTTTTTCTTGTTCCTTTTATGCTTTTTCCCATAAGTTATGTGTTTCTCACAGGACTTTTTCAGAATATATGAGAAAAAGTCCCATTTTTGGGGGGGGCTTTTGTCCTTGAGAGCATTATCCCAGTCTATGCCTTTAAGGTCTTCCCTTAGTTGATGAAAATTTGCCCTCCTGAAGTTTAGAGTGTTGGTTGCCCCTTCACTAACGTGCTTAGTAAAGCGTAATACAAAATCAATGATATTATGATCACTATTCCCCAGGTTCCCCCCAACCTGTAGTTTTGATACCCTATCAGGTCTGTTGGTAAGGATAAGGTCCAGCAGTGCCCCCCCTCTTGTTGGCTCCAGGACTAGTTGCGACAGGTAATTGTCTTTTGTTGTTGACAAGAACCTGCTACCTTTGAAGGACCTGCAGGTTTCTGCCCCCCAGTCAATATCTGGGTAATTGAAGTCCCCCATGATAAGTACTTCACCATGCTTTGAAGCCGCATCCATTTCACTTATCAGCATTTCCTCTGCTGCCTCCATTATATTTGGAGCCTTATAACAAACCCCTAGTAATATTTTATTTTTATTTTTCCCTCCTCTTATCTCCACCCATAGGGACTCCACATTTGCGTTACTGATGTCATCTCGCAAGACGGGCTTGAGGCAAGAATTCACATATAAACAAACCCCTCCCCCTTTTTTATTTATACGATCCTTTCTAAAAAGACTATAACCATCTATAGTAACAGCCCAGTCGTAGCTACTGTCCAGCCATGTCTCGCTGATACCCACTATATCATATTTCCGTTCCAACATCAAGAGTTCCAGTTCCTCCATTTTGTTTGTGAGGCTTCTGGCATTTGTGTACATACACTTTATATGGTTTTCCCTGTCCGTATTCCTTTTGTCCTTATTCCCCAATCTCATTCCAGCCCCCCTTCCTCCCCCATGGACTATGACTCTTCCCAGCTCTCTATGTACACCGTCTATTTGCCCTGCACAAGTGTAGTTGCCCTCCCCCCAGGTCTCTAGTTTAAACACTCCTCCAACCTTCTAGCCATTTTTTCCCCTAAAACAGCAGCCCCCTCCCCATTGAGGTGCAGCCCATCCCTACTGTAGAGCCTGTAGCCCACAGAAAAGTCAGCCCAGTTCTCCATGAACCCAAACCCCTCCTTCCTACACCAACTTTTGAGCCACTTATTTACCTCCTTGATCTCCCGGTGCCTTTCTGGTGTGGCACGTGGTACAGACAGCCTGTCCCCAGTAGTACACAGCACAGCCCCCAGTAGTATACAGCTTGTCCCCAGTAGTATACAGCCTGCCCCCATCAGTATACAGTCTGCCCTCAGTAGTATACAGCAGCCCCTATACAGATAAAGAAATAAACTTAATACTCACCCTCCGTTGTCCCGATGTTCGTCGCGGCTCCCAGCGGCTTCTGATCGCCATCACGGCTCCCGGTGGCTTCTTCACTCTTCTCTGTCCAGGAGATCGCGCTGGCCGTCGCACACTGTGATGGCGCGCTGTCGCCGCTGATGACGTCATCCGCGGCGACAGCGTCGCATCACAGTGTGCGACGGCCATCGCTATCTCCCGGCCAGTGAAGAGTGAAGAAGCCGCCGGGAGCCGCGACAGGGATCGGGAGCCGCCGGGAGCCGCGAGGAACCGGAGGGTGAGTATTAATTTATTTATTTTTATCATTGACTCGTGTATAAGCCAAGGCGAGGTTTTTCAGGACATTTTTTGTGCTGAAAAACTCGGCTTATACACGAGTATATATGGTATTTATCTCTATGTCTCTCTATGTCTCTGTCTGTCTCTGTCCATCTATCTCCATCTATGTCTTTTTCTTTCTATCATTTTCTTTTCTTTGTCCGTCTGTCTCTGTCTGTCTGTCTTTTTATCTCTATCCATAAGACCTCATGCATAACCTTTCTTCTACTCATTTCCTATAGTAACTATATAAAGCTCAGAGCTCATATTAATGGTCTGTCGCAAAATAGAAACTGACCAGTGATCGGTTGCTGTCACAGTAGCCAATAAAAGATGGCTCCTGTATATGGTGATTAATAAGTGTATTTTGGAAAATGCAGGGTGAAAATTTTAAGTCCAAACCTAGTCTATGACATTACCCAAGACAGAGGGAGTCGCTGTACAAACTTTGGTGATTGTAAATACATTGGAAATTCAAAGAAGAAGTCCATAGACCTAATAACAATAATATTAATAATAATAGACCTAATACACTTCACTTATAACATTGGTTTCTTTTTAGGGTGCTAATATACAGGGCGGCCAGCACCCGGCCGTTATACAGCTGGGAGGCGGCTCTGATGTGGCGGGCTTCATCACAATTTTGCTGATAATTCATAACACAATTTTTATTTAACAGTTTAATCTACTGCTAGCATTAAACTGTTATTAGGAATAATTTTGTTATGAATTATCGGCACAATCTCTTAATGCGATGCCGGCCACATCAAAGCTGCATCTCTGACTCATCATGCCACATTCTAGTATATTCACTCTTAAAATAACCATTTTATAATGGTTCTAAGCTGGTAATGCGTTCTTCTATATATTCTGCCATATGTGTGTAGAAAACACCTTTCCTTTATATAAATAGTTTTCTTCATTTTTTAGCAGTTTGGAGCACCAAGCTGGATAAACACATTAAAAGGGTTAGCCACAGTCCTATAGTACTTACCCTGTTACAGCTTGGGGATTGCAGATGGAAGCTGCAGGTCACATAACTTTCAGACAGCAAAATGATGAACCACAACTTTTAACTGGGGAAATGCCATGTGGTTGAACCTATTAGGGTATTTTAGTTACCCTGTTATAGTTTGAGATTAGTGGGCAACCCCTTGAATAGATATCCTAATTACTTTCAAACTAAGTCAACAAAATTGGAGACTCTAATACCTGTGATTTAGTAGGACTATTTACGGCATTATGTAGCAATATTGGCTAGTATTAGCTCCAATGGGCTCCAATGTGTCTCTTTTAACCCTTTAACGACTTGGCCATTTTGCAGCATTCTGACCTGGCCAATTATTTAAAATCTGACATGTGTTACTATAAGTAGTTAGAACTTTGGAATTCTTTGAAATATCCAGGTGATTTTAAGATTGTTTTAACATTTTGGATGTCACATTTTTTGGCTAAATGAATGTATTTTCCAAAAATGTTTCCAAAAAATTTCTCTATAGGCACATGCCATGACATTGAGGGGATGGTGCACCATTCAGAGCCTATTAACATTGTCACTTGTTGAAGGCTATAACCTTTTTTAGCCGTATGTGGGCTAATTTTTTGTGGGATGCCAGCTGTGAGAAGCAATTTTGTTTCTCCCTGTGTCCTTTAAAACTGGAGGGGGTTGCATACATCAAGGGGCTGTAACTTTGGACCCCAGTCACCTGGAATCTCCCATGAAAGATGATAATCTGTTCTTTCAAATGAATCTAGGATTGTGTTTCTAGGTGCCAGGGATTTAGAGACGTATTAAAGTGACAGTTGGGAGCGATTTATCAATTTAAATGTGGATATATCAGGATCCATGGCACCTAGAGACACAATTTTGGTTTAATAAGAAAGACCCTCTGATACTAGGTGCCATCCTGTGAGAATTATGAGCTCTTTGCCAGGGAAAGTGTTAATGCACTGTCTCCTTCACCTGTCCTGGACCAGGTGCAGATTTTCACCTAAAAAGTCACAAAAGTAAGCAAAAAAATTTTACATCAGTAAAATGCCACACGGAACATCTGGAAAATAAAGATAAAAAAGGTACACTGCATAAGGTGCAGACAAAGTATTACTTGAGAAATTGAGGCGGCACTAAAGGAAGAAGGAAGCAATTTAGACAGGAATAGTAATGTTCTAAGTGCTAAGGACACAACCTTGGTGCACCAACTACCTCTATTACATAATGAACAGAGCCATTATATTAGCAGCCTAATAACATGCATAGGAATGTGAGTAAGGTCACCATAACACAGGTATAAATAATGGAAATATGATGTGAAATAAAAAAAATTATTTAGTAATGTGTTTGTGTTTTTCATGTTACATAAACATTTTTGGACAAGTTCTTGGATGAGGTGGTAATATGTAGCCACATTAGAGAAAAAGGTTGAAATGTTCATTCTTTCCCTCCATTATGTAAAAAAAAATGTGAACAGTGTGTTCTCTAATTGTTCTGGGTAGGAGAGTTAAAAACATTAGTTCATGTTATTTTTTTCAAAATGTTACAAAAGATCAAGTAAATACTTTATCTGTCAACTATTAGAAGCTCCTCTATGCACCCTCCTTCAATTTTTCCTCCAATCCTGCTGGCCAAGAAGCTGGAATGTGGGGCACACTTCAGAGGGCTATAACTTTGGATCCCTGGCATTTGTTATTTCATATGAATTCTGTATTCTGTTTAAAATGCAGTTAGGAGCGATTTACATATATATATAAATGGCACCTGGGATTGTCATTTTAAACAATCTCTGGATCCCTGGAACATAAAAATACAATTCTGGATTCATATGAAACAGGAAATGCTCCGATTCTAGGTGTCAGGAAGGTGCACCCCTTGAGGATTATGAGAATTCCTTGTCAAGGAAAGGGTCAATGTACTGCACCTATGTAGTGCAATTCATGTTACAGTTATTTAGTCAGTTTCTAGCATGGCCTAATACAAAGATGCTACAGGCAACTCAGGGGTTCCTTAGAAAACCCCTGGGCTGCCTATGATATAATCAGCAGCCTGCAGTAGCTGTACTGGGGTGTCAATAGGTGGCAGAGGGATAACACAGCCCACCTCTGGCACCAGCAAGACCCGATATCTTGCAATCTTTTTGTGCCCTTTATGACCTCCGTACAAAGCCGATATGGTGATCATTAAGGGGTTAAACAGTGTTGTATTTTTAAAAAAAGTAGGTTCCAGATGAACCATTTCATGTATCACATGCAAGAGAGAATTCCTAATAATAATGCCTTTTTTTATATAGTGCTGTTGAGGGGTGAATGGTGAACTGTTTGTCTTCTCTGTGTGTTTGAATCTTTTCTTCTTTTTCTCCTCCTGCTGGCCAGCAAACCTTTGTCTCTGTCCTCTATTGTTTCAACAGACAAATCAGTTCAGCAGTCACCACTCAGCATTACCTGATCTTACCTGTGTGTGCAAAACCTGAGCAGAGGGTGAGCTGGGGTTATATAGCTGCACCTGATTACTGCCAGGTGATACAGAGCTGAAGCCATGCGGTTTATGTTTGTATTTCTTACTTTGGTTACTTTATGTATATTGTAAACTCCCCTTTATTTTTATATTGTGTATTATACTGTATTGTACTGTTATGTATATTAAGTAAGAAATATATCTTTGTGTGATGTTTGTTGTTAAAGGTGCAACCCAGGGGTGTATCCCTTTAAGACTCAGGGCGCGTTCACACGATTTAAAACGCATTACAACAGCTGAGGAGAGGTGATTTGACTAATTACATTACTATTTACATGCGTTAACGTATGTGTTTGGAAAACGCAAACGTTAACACTCATGTAATTAGGCAAATCACCTCATTTCACCTGTTGTAATGTGTTTTAAAACACAATGAAAACGCGACCAAAACGCAACGTGTGAACGCACCCCCTAGGGCAGTGATGGCGAACCTATGACACGCGTGTCAGCACTGACACGCGTAGTCATTTTTGCTGACACGCGGCCGCCCAGCGCCCGCTGTCCGCCCAGCGCCCGCTGTCCGCCCCCCTCCCTGTGTAATGTGCTACCCCTATGTTAATGTCCCGCCCCCGTCCTTGTGTTTCTGTCCCTGTGTAATGTGCTCCCCCTGTGTTAATGTCCCTGTGTAATGTGCTGCCGCTGTGTTAATGTCCCGCCCCCGTCCCTGTGTTTCTGCCCCCTGCTTACCTGTCCGGCGCCGCGTTGGTCCGCCCACCTTCTGCAACTCCTCCGGCTCCTCCAGGCTGCAATGCGCGCTGCTCGTCACGTGACTGAGGCGACCTGACGTCAGGTCACGTCAGTCACGTGACCCGAGGCGCGCGGTGCAACCTGGAAGAGCCGAGCCGCCTGCTGTAAAGCTACAGGGAAGAAGACATCACTGGGTAAGTATGTAAGTTTATTATTATATTATATTTAAAGGGAGGGCGCTAGGGGTATTTTAGTGGTAAAGGGAGGGTGCTAGGGGTAATTTAGTAGTAAAGGGAGGCCGCTAGGGGTATTTTAATAGTAAAGGGAGGCCGCTAGGGGTATTTTAGTAGTAAAGGGAGGGCGCTAGGGGTATTTTAGTAGTAAAGGGAAGCCGCTAGGGGTATTTTAGTAGTAAAGGGAGGGCGCTAGGGGTATTTTAGTAGTAAAGGGAGGGTGCTAGGGGTATTTTAGTAGTAAAGTGAGGCCGCTAGGGGTATTTTAGTAGTAAAGGGAGGCCGCTAGGGGTATTTTAGTAGTAAAGGGAGGCCGCTAGGGGTATTTTAGTAGTAAAGGGAGGCCGCTAGGGGTATTTTAGTAGTAAAGGGAGGGCGCTAGGGGTATTTTAGTAGTAAAGGGAGGCCGCTAGGGGTATTTTAGTAGTAAAGGGAGGCCGCTAGGGGTATTTTAATAGTAAAGGGAGGCCGCTAGGGGTATTTTAGTAGTAAAGGGAGGCCGCTAGGGGTATTTTAGTAGTAAACGGAGGCTGCTAGGGGTATTTTAGTAGTAAAGGGAGGGCGCTAGGGGTATTTTAGTAGTAAAGGGAGGCCGCTAGGGGTATTTTAGTAGTAAATGGAGGCCGCTGCTGGACATGTTATTAATAAGGGGAGGCCGCTGATGGACATGTTATTACAAAATTAGGTTTTTCCTAAAGGTGACACAGCACCCGAGTTATGCTCGTTTTTTTGGCGAATTTTGACACACCTAGCTCAAAAAGTTGCCCATCACTGCCCTAGGGAAATAGTTGGGTATTTAATGACACCTGCGTGTACATGGATTGTCTCTAGGTCAGAGTGTCTGATCTGACCACAGGGGAGCTGCAAACTGACCCCTGAATTATCTGCATTTTTGTTCTTGCTATGTTCTGTTCATTTTATTTTTGTGCAAATAAATGCAAGCCTTTTCTTTGGACCTGAAGCCTGACGGCGCGTTCACACATTCCGCTAGCGCCACGTTCATAACGCGACGCTAGCGCACAGGGGGTGGAGTTTGGGGCGATCGCATATGCGTTTCCAGAGAAACGCATGCGATCGGGTTATTTAATACCCCACATCTCAACAAATGCACACAGATTACACAGCACTGCTCAGAGTTTGCCAAATTGGTCCCTGCCCCAATGAGGATCACAAACTATACAACCTACAGTATGTTTTGGAGTGTGGGAGGAACCTGGAGCACCTAGAGGAAACCCACGCAAACACAGAGAGAACTTACAAACTCTTTGCAGATGTTGACTTGGATGGGACTTGAACCCAAGCACTGCAAGGCTGTAGTGCTAACCACTGAGCCACTGCGGTGCCCTTGAGAATGAAAAAATCCATCAATGAGGAACTAAATAAAAACAACTAAAATAAATTGAAAATTTCAAGCATTGTTTAACATTTTAGACCCAAAAAAATGACAGTAGTGGTGCTAATAATTCTAGATCTAGAGGCTAAAATCTCAATAAAGAGACTAATGTTTAGATCTGTGTCCCACACAAAATATGCATGCGGGGGTGCTCCATTTATATCTGTATGTATGTATATATGTATATGTGCGGCTATAGACATGTACTATATTTTACATATTATGTAGTTACACAGATACTTTTGGTTAATGATTAGACAAATCCCTGAAAAGATTCCAACATTGTTTTAAAAAGTTTTGAAATATTCTCTTCCAGTAGTAATCTATTTTTTGTTACACAAGAATGATTTACCTATACTCATGGGGTAGGTCCCAAATGATTTACTACATTCTATATATACATATTTATCACTGACAATGCTGGAAACAATTTACGCAAACCTCATTAGGACATAATATATTTTGCCTCTTTATCTCATCTCGGTCCTTTTAGCCTTGTAATGAATATATATAACATCTCTTCATACATGAGAAATTGCACTGATAATACTATTACAGGGTAAGTATATTTTTACAATTAATGGATCTCAATGGCATTTTATCCCTTATACATAGTATTGGTTATCAATATATTTAATGGGACATAAGTTCCTAAAGCCAGATTACAGAAAGCACAGCACTACAGGCAGTAGAATAAATAGGAGTGTCTGGGCCCCATAACACAATTCTGAATGGGAGCCCCTTCCCTTAAGTATGACATAAACTAATGTTCCTAAATTTGTTAACAGGGTACCTGCTTAGTTAATAGCTTTCTTGACCTACTTATAAATGACATGATGCTGCAAAGCTGTAAAATAAATTTGAAGTAATGTTTAGCCTTTCTGTGGGATGGATTATTCATATGAGATTGATGGGGATGCGACAACTGGCACCACTGCTGATCGGCTAAGAGAAGCAGCACCAGGAGCTTTACTACACACAGGACAGAGATGGAAACAGACTTTATTGTACAGTGGTGGTTCAGGGACACTGCAGGGTTGGTCTCCCTCTTGTGCTGCTCTCCTCTTACATCTCCTATCTCATAGTGATTACCCAAACTACTGAATGGCTGCTAATAATCTATAGCTGTAAAATCCCTATTAACAAGACTTCAAATGTATTTCATGTTTTTAGAGCAACATGATAGATACAGGCCTCTTAAGAACACCCGGCTTACAGACGACCTCTAGTTACAAAAGGACCTCTAGATTTTGGTAATTTAATTTACTTTAGCCCTATGGGACACTGCGGGCCCCATCACTGCTGCTGCTGCTGGAACATTAGAGCCAACAAAATGTGAAAGGAAAAATACGCAGTTGCCTGTTTTTTTTGTTAAATATTCCTTCTTTATTTCCTCATACCAGCGAGGGCAGACCGTGCTTGCCAATGCTTGGATAATGTGATAGAAGTTTGTGTAGGGCTGGTTTCAGACATGAAATAGAGTGACCCAGAGCAAGACAAAAACTCAAATTTACTTGGTGTCATTGGGGTCTGAAAGGATCAGTGGTAAAACAAAGCACAACTAGACCATGACCGGATATTACTGCAACAGTACACTCGTCTCTGCCACTTATTCCTTCATAGAGGGAGCAAAAACTCCCATCTGAACTACTACTAATGATTATTAAATATTATTGTAAAATTATGATTTTTATAAATTTAAAATGATTACAATTAGAGATGAGCGAGCACTAAAATGCTCGGGTACTCGTTATTCGAGACGAAATTTTCCCGATGCTCGAGTGCTCGTTTCGAGTAACGAGCCCCATTGAAGTCAATGGGAGACTCGAGCATTTTTCAAGGGGACCAAGGCTCTGCACAGGGAAGCTTGGCCAAACACCTGGGAACCTCAGAAAAGGATGGAAACACCACGGAAATGGACAGGAAACAGCAGGGGCAGCATGCATGGATGCCTCTGAGGCTGCCTAATCGCACCATTATGCCAAAATTATGGGCAACAGCATGGCCATGACAGAGTGACAGAATGAAGCTAGATAGCATCTAAAACATGCAATAATTGACCCTGACACTATAGGGGACGGCATGCAGAGGCAGCGGCAGCAGGCTAGAGAGTGGCATGGCGACATACCCTAAATGGACTCAGGCTTCAAACCAATGGGTAGCAGAGAGGAACCAAAGAAGGTGAGCAAGAAGCGCTCAAATAATATTGGTACATGATAAAAGTTTGCCAGTATATTTTGTGGATTACACAGCAGGGTGGCGACAAAGTTAACATGGAAGCCATGAAAACAATCCAAAATTCTGCCTGACACAGCTCGTTTGATAAGGGGACGATGTATGGAGGCAGTGAACTAGTAGTAGATTAAAGGTACTGCAGTTAAAACTATGTTAGTTGGTTCTTGGCATGGAGCTGGCGCTCCGCTGCCAGGCGAGCTTTCGCCAATCCAAGCCCCTGTCTCTAGGCTACTCCCCAAACAGCACTTCTAAGAACCTTTCGGATAAGATCAAGTGTAGTAGCGTTCTTATAAGTTTGGGATATGGCGGGTGAGGGGAATGTAAACATCTGCGCAAGAAGCGCTGAAATAATATCCGTAAATGAAAAAAGTTTTCCAGTATATTTTGTGGCTTACACAGCAGGGTGGCGACAAAGTTAACAAGTTTGATGTGGAATGCCCTGCAATAGCTCTTGGGCGGTGTGCCTTTTATCACCTAGGCTCAGCAGTTTGAGCACCGCCTGCTGTCGCTTAGCAACGGCACTGCTGCTGTGCCTAGAGCTACCGACTGATGGCGCCATGCCCACGGATGGTAATTCGGAGGAGGAGGAGGTGGAGGAGGGGTGGGAGGATTTGGAGGTATAGTAGGCCTTTGAGACCTGGACCGAGGTAGGCCCCGCAATCCTCTGCGTCGGCAGTATATGACCAGCCCCAGGGTCAGACTCGGTCCCAGCCTGCACCAAGTTAAGTGTAGTAGCGTTCTTATAAGTTTGGAATATGGCGGGTGAGGGGAATGTAAACAGATGCGCAAGAAGCGCATGATGCGCATGGAGCTGGCGCTCCGCTGCTAGGCGAGCTTTCGCCAATCCAAGCCCCTGTCTCTAGGCTACTCCCCAAACAGCACTTCTAAGAACCTTTTGTATAAGATCAAGTGTAGTAGCGTTCTTATAAGTTTAGGATATGGCGGGTGAGGGGAATGTAAACAGATGCGCAAGAAGCGCTGAAATAATATCCGTAAATGGTAAAAGTTTGCCAGTGTATTTTGTGGATAACACAGCAGGGTGGCGACAAAGTTAACAACTTTGATGTGGAATCCATGAAAACAACCCAAATTTCGGCCTGACAAACCTCGTTTGATAAAGGGACGATGTATGGAGGCAGCTATATGGACGACTTTTGGAGGTAGCAATGGAGACAACGTGTGGAGGCTGCTATGGAGACAATTCAATTTGGATAGTGCCTGTATGTGGCAGTCCAAAAAATTTTTCAAACCAGAGGAGCAGGTAGGTGGCCCTCCAGAAAAATGGAATAGATTGAGTGCCTGTATGTGGCAGTCCAAAAAATTTTTCAAACCAGAGGAGCAGGTAGGTGGCCCTCCAGAAAAATGGAATAGATTGAGTGCCTATATGTGGCAGTCCAAAAAAGTTTTCAAACCAGAGGAGCAGGTAGGTGGCCCTCCAGAAAAATGGAATAGATTGAGTGCCTGTATGTGGCAGTCCAAAAAATTTTTCAAACCAGAGGAGCAGGTAGGTGGCCCTCCAGAAAAATGGAATAGATTGAGTGCCTGTATGTGGCAGTCCAAAAAAGTTTTCAAACCAGAGGAGCAGGTAGGTGGCCCTCCAGAAAAATGGAATAGATTGAGTGCCTGTATGTGGCAGTCCAAAAAAGTTTTTAAACCAGAGGAGCAGGTAGGTGGCCCTCCAGAAAAATGGAATAGATTGAGTGCCTGTATGTGGCAGTCCCAAAAAATTGTTTAAAACAGAGGACCGGAAAGGTGGCCCTCCAGAAAAATTGAATAGATTGAGTGCCTGTATGTGGCACTCCCAAAAATTGTTTAAAACAGAGGACCGTGTCGGTGGCCCTCCAGAAAAATTAAATGCATAAAGTACTATACCTAGAGCCAGTGGGCCCTGTCAAAAAACAGCCAGTTTCCTCTGCTTTACTGTAGAAAGAGGAGGAGAAGGAGGAAAATGAGGAGGAGGAGGAGTGGATAAATTATTCAGGTTGAGCTTCCTTCACCTGCTGGAGATTTGAAATTAGGAGAAATCCATGCTTTATTCATCTTGATAAGCGTCAGCCTGTCAGCGCTGTCAGTCGACAGGCGTGTACGCTTATCGGTGATGATGCCACCAGCTGCATTGAAAACCCGCTCTGACAAGACGCTAGCGGCAGGGCAGGCAAGAACCTCCAAGGCGTAGAGCGCCAGTTCGTGCCACATGTCCAGCTTTGAAACCCAGTAGTTGTAGGGAGCTGTGTGATCATTTAGGACGATGGTATGGTCAGCTACGTACTCCCTCACCATCTTTCTGTAAAGATCAGCCCTACTCTGCCGAGACTGGGGACAGGTGACAGTGTCTTGCTGGGGTGACATAAAGCTGGCAAAAGCCTTGTAAAGCGTACCCTTGCCAGTGCTGGACAAGCTGCCTGCTCGCCTACTCTCCCTCGCTACTTGTCCCGCAGAACTACGCACTCTGCCGCTAGCGCTGTCAGAAGGGAAATACTGTTTCAGCTTGTGCACCAGGGCCTGCTGGTATTCATGCATTCTCACACTCCTTTCCTCTCCAGGGATGAGAGTGGAAAGATTTTGCTTGTACCGTGGGTCCAGGAGAGTGAACACCCAGTAATCGGTGCTGGAATAAATTCTTTGAACGCGAGGGTCACGGGATAGGCAGCCTAGCATGAAATCTGCCATATGCGCCAGAGTACCAACGCGTAAGAATTCACTCCCCTCACTGGCCTGACTGTCCATTTCCTCCTCCTCCAACTCCTCCAACTCCTCTTCTTCTGCCCATACACGCTCAACAGTGTAGGACTCAACAATGGTCCCCTCTTGTGTCTCGCCAACATTCTCCTCCTCTTCCTCCTCATCCTCCTCCACCTCCTCCGATATGCGCTGAGAAACAGACCTAAGGGTGCTTTGGCTATCAACAAGGGAATCTTCTTCCCCTGTCTCTTGTGAGGAGCGCAAAGCTTCCGACTTCATGCTGACCAGAGAGTTTTTCAACAGGCCAAGCAGCGGGATGGTGAGGCTGATGATGGCGGCATCGCCACTGACCATCTGTGTTGACTCCTCAAAGTTACTCAGCACCTGACAGATATCAGACATCCACGTCCACTCCTCATTGTAGACTTGAGGAAGCTGACTGACCTGACTACCAGTTCTGGTGGAAGTTGACATCTGGCAGTCTACAATCGCTCGGCGCTGCTGGTAAACTCTGGATAACATGGTCAGTGTTGAATTCCACCTCGTGGGCACGTCGCACAACAGTCGGTGAGCGGGCAGTTGGAGGCGGCGCTGCGCTGCCCTGAGAGTGGCAGCATCTGTGCTGGACTTCCTGAAATGCGCACAGATGCGGCGCACCTTCGTGAGCAAATCAGACAGATTGGGGTATGTCTTGAGGAAACGCTGAACTATCAGATTTAACACATGGGCCAGGCATGGCACATGTGTCAGTCTGCCGAGTTGCAGAGCCGCCACCAGGTTACGGCCGTTGTCACACACAACCATGCCTGGCTTCAGGTTCAGCGGTGCCAGCCACAGATCAGTCTGCGCCGTGATGCCCTGTAATAGTTCTTGGGCGGTGTGCCTTTTATCGCCTAGGCTCAGCAGTTTGAGCACCGCCTGCTGTCGCTTAGCGACGGCACTGCTGCTGTGCCTAGAGCTACCGACTGATGGCGCCATGCCCACGGATGGTCGTTCGGAGGAGGAGGTGGAGGAGGGGTGGGAGGAGGAGGAGGCATAGTAGGCCTCAAACACCTGGACCGAGGTAGGCCCCGCAATCCTCGGCGTCGGCAGTATATGACCAGCCGCAGGGTCACACTCGGTCCCAGCCTCCACCAAGTTAACCCAATGTGCCGTCAGGGATATATAGTGGCCCTGCCCGGCAGCACTCGTCCACGTGTCCGTGGTCAGGTGGACCTTGTCAGAAACGGCGTTGGTCAGGGCACGGATTATGTTGTCTGACACGTGCTGGTGCAGGGCTGGGACGGCACATCGGGAAAAGTAGTGGCGGCTGGGGACCGAATACCGAGGGGCGGCCGCCGCCATGAGGCTGCGAAAGGCCTCGGTCTCTACTAGCCTATAGGGCAGCATCTCCAGGCTTAGCAATCTGGAAATGTGCACATTAAGGGCTTGGGCGTGCGGGTGGGTTGCACTATATTTGCGTTTCCGCTCCAGCGTCTGGGGTATGGAGAGCTGAACGCTGGTGGATGCTGTGGAGGATCGTGGAGGTGACGATGGGGTTTTTGTGGCAGGGTCCTGGGCAGGGGGCTGACTATCAGCTGACACAGGGGAAGGAGCAGTGGTGTGCACGGCCGGAGGTGAACGCGCTTGTTGCCACTGAGTGGGGTGTTTAGCATTCATATGCCTGCGCATACTGGTGGTAGTTAAGCTAGTAGTGGTGGAACCCCTGCTGATCCTGGTTTGGCAAATGTGGCACACCACAGTCCGTCGGTCATCCGGTGTTTCCTTAAAGAACCTCCAGACTTCTGAAAATCTAGCCCTCGCCGCAGGAGCCCTCGCCACGGGAGCTTCACTAGTTGACACATTTGGCGCTGATGCACCAGCTCTGGCCCTGCCTCTCCGTCTGGCCCCACCACTGCCTCTTCCAACCTGTTCTGGTCGAGGACTCTCCTCCGTCTCAGAAGCACTGTGTTCACCCGGCCTCTCAACCCAGCTTGGGTCTGTCACCTCATCATCCTCCGATCCCTCAGTCTGCTCCCCCCTCGGACTTCCTGCCCTGACAACAACTTCCCCACTGTCTGACAACCGTGTCTCCTCATCGTCGGACACCTCTTTACACACTTCTTCCACTACGTCAACAAGGTCATCATCACCCACAGACTGCGACTGGTGGAAAACCTGGGCATCAGAAAATTGCTCATCAGCAACCGGACAAGTGGTTTGTGACTGTGGGAAGGGTCCAGAAAACAGTTCCTCAGAGTATGCCGGTTCAAATGGCAAATTTTGCTGGGAGGGGGCAGACTGGGGGGGAGGAGGCTGAGGTGCAGGAGCTGGAGGAGTGCCGATTTCGGTGACATGGGTGGACTGCGTGGAAGACTGACTGGTGGACAAATTGCTCGAAGCATTGTCGGCAATCCACGACATCACCTGTTCGCACTGTTCTGGCCTCAACAGTGCTCTACCACGAGTCCCAGTAACTTCAGACATGAACCTAGGGAGTGTAGCTCTGCGGCGTTCCCCTGCTCCCTCATAAGCAGGTGGTGTCTCACCCCGCCCAGGACCACGGCCTCTGACCCCTGCAGTAGTTGGACGCCCACGTCCCCGCCCTCGTCCTCTACCCCTAGCCCTCGGGTTAAACATTTTGAAAATGAGAGTTATAACTTGTATTTTTTTTTTAACTTTTTTTTTTTTTTTTTTTTTTTGTGTTTTTTAGTTTTTAAAACCAAACGATGCTATCCTATTGCTATGGCTATTTTCTAGCCAAGTATTACAGCACACTACTATGCCAGATGAGATGACGCTGAGTTATGAAAAAAATAAACGTAAAATAAAAAAGAAACTGGCAGACTGTGCCTAATTGAAATACAACCCCGGGCCCTAATAAATTTTCCCACTTCGGTCTTTGCGATGGATATGTGCGTCACTAAAACACAGTGGTCGCAAGTCTGACTCCAAATTGCTCCCAATTTGATAGTAGATGCACTGCAGCAAGTACAGCCACCAGCAGATCAACCAGAAATCAAATATATATAACGCTACTGTAGGCGTAATTAAGACGTTTGTATTCTCCTATGGCTATTTTCTAGCCAAGTATAACAGCACACTACTATGCCAGATGAGATGACGCTGAGTTATGAAAAAAATAAACGTAAAATAAAAAAGGAAATGGCAGACTGTGCCTAGTTGAAATACAACCCCGGGCCCTAATAAATTTTCCCACTTCGGTCTTTGCGATGGATATGTGTGTCACTAAAACACAGTGGTCGCAAGTCTGACTCCAAATTGCTCCCAATTTGATAGTAGATGCACTGCAGCAAGTACAGCCACCAGCAGATCAACCAGAAATCAAATATATATAACGCTACTGTAGGCGTAATTAAGACGTTTGTATTCTCCTATGGCTATTTTCTAGCCAAGTATAACAGCACACTACTATGCCAGATGAGATGACGCTGAGTTATGAAAAAAATAAACGTAAAATAAAAAGAAACTGGCAGACTGTGCCTAATTGAAATACAACCCCGGGCCCTAATAAATTTTCCCACTTCGGTCTTTGCGATGGATATGTGCGTCACTAAAACACAGTGGTCGCAAGTCTGACTCCAAATTGCTCCCAATTTGATAGTAGATGCACTGCAGCAAGTACAGCCACCAGCAGATCAACCAGAAATCAAATATATATAACGCTACTGTAGGCGTAATTAAGACGTTTGTATTCTCCTATGGCTATTTTCTAGCCAAGTATAACAGCACACTACTATGCCAGATGAGATGACGCTGAGTTATGAAAAAAATAAACGTAAAATAAAAAGAAACTGGCAGACTGTGCCTAATTGAAATACAACCCCGGGCCCTAATAAATTTTCCCACTTCGGTCTTTGCGATGGATATGTGCGTCACTAAAACACAGTGGTCGCAAGTCTGACTCCAAATTGCTCCCAATTTGATAGTAGATGCACTGCAGCAAGTACAGCCACCAGCAGATCAACCAGAAATCAAATATATATAACGCTACTGTAGGCGTAATTAAGACGTTTGTATTCTCCTATGGCTATTTTCTAGCCAAGTATAACAGCACACTACTATGCCAGATGAGATGACGCTGAGTTATGAAAAAAATAAACGTAAAATAAAAAGAAACTGGCAGACTGTGCCTAATTGAAATACAACCCCGGGCCCTAATAAATTTTCCCACTTCGGTCTTTGCGTTTGATATGTGCGTCACTAAAACACAGTGGTCGCAAGTCTGACTCCAAATTGCTCCCAATTTGATAGTAGATGCACTGCAGCAAGTACAGCCACCAGCAGATCAACCAGAAATCAAATATATATAACGCTACTGCAGGCGTAATTAAGACGTTTGTATTCTCCTATGGCTATTTTCTAGCCAAGTATTACAGCACACTACTATGCCAGATGAGATGACGCTGAGTTATGAAAAAAATAAACGTAAAATAAAAAGAAACTGGCAGACTGTGCCTAATTCTACTCAAACCCCTAATAAATTTTCCCACTTTGGTGTTTGAGGTGGATATGTGTGTCACTAAGAGCTAAACACAACGGTAGCAAGTCCCCCTGCTAATTCCTCACAAAATGGTACTAGATGCAAATAAAAAAAAAAAAAGTAGAACGTTATTGTAGCCCTAAGAAGGGCTGTTGGGTTCTTTAAGAATCACTCCTGCCTAACAGTAAGCTAATAGAACACCCTAACGCTTTCCCTGAGCAGCAGCAGCTCTCTCCCTAGCGGCATCCAGACAGAGAATGATCCGAGCAGCACGGGCAGCGGCTAGTCTATCCCAGGGTCACCTGATCTGGCCAGCCAACCACTGCTATCTACGTGTAAGGGTACCACGTCATGCTGGGTGGAGTGCAGAGTCTCCTGGCTTGTGATTGGCTCTGTTTCTGGCCGCCAAAAAGCAAAACGGCGGGAGCTGCCATTTTCTCGAGCGGGCGAAATACTCGTCCGAGCAACGAGCAGTTACGAGTACGCTAATGCTCGATCGAGCATCAAGCTCGGACGAGTATGTTCGCTCATCTCTAATTACAATGAATGTAGCCTCCTGTCTCTCGCTGCCCATTGTTCTACCTGTACAGCACTGCTGATGTCTTCTGTGTTGTTCTCCTTCCTTGTAGGTTGCTGGACTAAGAAGCCTGTGGCAAAGAGATAGGTGTGTTTTCTGTGGATGAAGATACTGTGCTTTTCCTGGGGATCTTGACCTAAAGCCAAAACCTAGGGGACGGTGGTCCTAGTTTCCCAGTTGCCTTCTAATACTAAAATATAATCCCAGCATATTGTGTCATGTTTTGTTTCAGTTTTTCTCTAGCATACATGAATACACTTTCTGTAATTTGACTGTCTCTGAACATTTTTAGAGATAATAAAAGAAAATGAATATCAGTCATACAATGATAACAGGATTTATTCTTTCAGGGTTTTCAGGAGTAACCAACCATCAGGTTTTCTTATTTCCCATCTTTCTATGTACATATATAATTACATTCTGTGGAAATCTAACTATAATCATTACATATAAGCTCAGTCCAAGCCTCCACACTCCAATGTATTTTTTTCTTGCTCATTTTGCTTTCTTGGAAATCCTGTATGTGTCATGTACGGTCCCTAAGATGTTGTCGGATTTACTGTCAGAATGTAAAGTCAACTCCTTCTCTGGTTGTGCTATACAAATGTATTGTTACTTGCTGTTTGGTGGAACAGAATGCTACATGCTGGCAGCCATGGCTTATGACCGGTATAACGCCATATGTCACCCTCTACTGTATACTGTGATTATGAGTGACATAACATGTATCAGGCATGTAGTGGGATCATACGTCATAAGTGCAGCTAATGCTCTGATACACACGGCTTTCACCTTTTCATTACCGTTCTGTGGATCTAATGAAATAGACCATTTCTTCTGTGATGTTCCACCAGTCCTCAGGCTCTCATGTCAGGACATTTGGGTCAATATTCTTGTAGTATTTGTCATTGGTGGCTGTGTTGTAATTGGTTCCTTCATCATAACAATAATTTCCTATGTGGAGATCATTTCAAAAATTCTACAACTCCGATCTGCATCAGGCAGAGAGAAAACCTTTGCAACCTGCTCTTCTCACTTAATGGTTGTTACTATATTTTATGGATCAGTAATATTTATGTACTTTAGACCTAAGTCGAGCTACAAAATTGGAGAAAACGCTGTAGTTTCTTTACTGTATACAGTTATTGCTCCACTTCTAAACCCTTTCATATACAGTCTGCGAAACAGAGATGTCAAATTAAATATCAAAAATATATTTCTACGGCTAAAAGAATTCTGAGCTATTTTTGTACTAGCTGTAGCTAGCTGCAGGTAGAGGCATTGTCCATTGCTTTTAGCTGTAAAAAATGTTTTATATGTATCTATGTATATCTCTATCGATCTATCTATCTAGAAAAGAGGAGCACAACAAAAATGAAGTGAAAAATACTGGAGTGGATTTATTCCATATTGAGGAGTAACGCTTCAGCTCACTCAGCAAGACTTTCTCAAGCCTTGAGAAAGGCTAACTGTTTGAGCCAATGGGGGTCATTTACTAAGGGCCCGATTCGCGTTTTCCCGACGTGTTACCCGAATATTTCCGATTTGCGCCGATTGTACCTGAATTGCCCCGGGTTTTTGGCGCACGCGATCGGAATTTGGCGCATCGGCGCCGGTATGCACGCGACGGAAATCGGGGGGGGCGTGGCCGAACGAAAGCCCGAAGTATTCGGAAAAACTGCCCCATTTAAAAAAAAAATTGTGTCGCGAAAATTTCACTCACCTTCATCCTGGATAGGCCGGTGTATTTCGAGGCATTCCAGCGGACTTCAGCGCAGCAGCGCCACCTGGTGGACAGCGGAGGAACTGCTTTGATGAATCCCGGCCGGACCCGAATCCAGTGCAGAGAACGCGCCGCTGGATCGCGAACGGACCGGGTAAGTAAATCTGCCCCAATATGTTGCTCCTCTATATGGAATAAATAATCCACTGCAATATTTTCTCTTTAATTTTGGTGTGCTACTCTTTTTGTTTTACTATGCGTCAAGTACCTGTTGCCTAGTCCTAAACAGCATGTACCCAGTTTCTTCCATTTTCTGGTATGTTGTGTGTCAGGTTTCAGGTGTAGTGGACCACCACGGACAATGACACAAGCTGACATCTGGGACCGCAATGTATATGGCACTCGATTTTCACCAGAGCCTGCCGCAAAGGAGGTTGGACTTTCTGCGGTGTGGTACCACCAGGTCATACCACAGGTGTGACTTTGTCCGCGATAGCAGCCAAGGCAAGGTACAGAGTCAGAAGGCAAGTTCTTGGTCGGGGACAAGCAGGAGGTCATGACAGGTGGCAAAGGTTTGGGGTCAGGGCTGGCAGCGGAGGAGCGAAAACGGGAACAGGTCCATATACAGTAGGTCAATATACAGGAATAGCTTATAGGCAGCACGGTAGCTGAGTGCGTAGAACTTCTGCCTTGCAGCACTGGGGTCCTGGGTTTAAATCCCACCCAGGTCAACATCTGCAAAGAGTTTGTATGTTCTCTCCAGATACTTCGGTTTCCTCCCACACTCCAGAAACATACTGTTAGGTTGTTTAGATTGTGAGACCTATGGGGACAGGGACCAATTTGACATGCTTTGTGCAGCACTGCATAATCTCTGTGCGCTATATAAATAAAGAATTATTATTATTTCTCTTAGGCATATAGCACAAAGATCTGTTGGGGAATGCTAGGAGAGGCCGGCAAGCACCAATCAGCGGTGCGCTGGCCCTTTAAGTTTACGAGTGCTGGCATGTGTGCACCCTAGGAGACGGGGACGTGCATGCTGGAAAGCAGGAGCGTGGAGAGGTGAGTGAGGCTGGGGGGAGCGGCTGCCACAGAGTGGGACGAGGGTGCGCCTGCGACCAGAGGAATGAGTCATAGGAGCACCCGTGACAGTATGCCCCCCCTACGTCCCCCACCTCTTCTTGGTTTGGAGAAACTCTTGAAGGAGGCTACGGTCCAGTATGTTATCCTCAGGCTCCAAAGATCTCTCCTCAGGCCCGAACCCCTTCCAGTCAACAAGGAAGAACCACTTACCTCTCACTGTCTTCATGTCCAGAACCTCCTTAACCACAGAGACGTCAGTGTAGTCAGCCTCTGGAGCAGGAGGTTGTTGAGAGAAGCGGTTCAAGATGACAGGTTTCAGGAGGGAGACATGGAAGGAGTTCGGGATGCACATAGTTGGAGGAAGACGGAGTTTATATGCCGCAGGATTTATGGACTTCATCAACTCGAAAGGACCCAGAAAACATGGTCCAAGCTTGTAGCTAGGGATTTTCAGCCAGATATATCTGGATGATAGCCACACCTTGTAACCCGGAGAGAAGACATGGAGGAGACATACATTTCTTATCAGCCTGGAACTTGGTGCAGGCAGGTCCTGTAACAACTCTTCTACCGCAGGGACATCCGAGGGAACGGACAGAAGAAGAGGTGGGCGTGGAATTCGTCCGTAGACAACAAAGAAAGGAGCTGCCCCAGCAGACAGAGTCCAGGGAGTTATAGAACACCACCCATGACAACAGATTGGACGGTCATCCTGACCAGCAGAGACTAAATGTTGGAGATAACAGCCCAAAGTTTGGTTCATCCTTTCCACTTTCCCATTCGACTGTGGGTGACAAGCGGAAGAAAAGTCCAGATTTACTTGCGGCTGGTTACACAAGGATCGCCAGAACTTAGAAACAAACTGAACCCCTCGATCAGAAACGATGTGCTGAGGAAGTCCATGAAGCCGGAAGATAAAAGAAGAAATTGGCAAGGCGAGGAGCAGACGGAAGACCTGGAAGGGAAACAAAATGTCAGTCAGTCACCAGCCAGATGATGGTATTGCCAGAGGAAGGTAGAAGGTCCATGATGAAGTCAATTGCCACATTCGACCACGGGTGGCTGGGCATCAGTAATGGCCAGCTGGTTTAAGGCGAGATGGCTTATTATGAGCACCTACAAAATCCTGAACATCTTTGTCCAGGTCAGGCCATCAATAGAAACAGAGCATTGCACCCCAGGGTGCCCAGCCACAGGCAAATAATGTTCCCAAGTCAATATCCTCTTTTCCAAAGAAAAGTGATCAACGGGCTTGCCTAGGGTTGAGACATTGGGCTGTCTGGAGATAAAGGAGATTCTTATGATCAGTATATATGCAGTTCTCTATCTCCTATGGAGTAATTCCTCTCAGTGGAGGAAAAAGTCTTAGAGAAAATGCCGCAACTGAGAGTTCGCCCCTTAGGCCCTTTTGGGTGAGCACCACCCCTGCTCCTACAGAGGACACATCCATTTCCAGTTGAAAGGCCTTCTCTGTATCAGGCCTAGTGAGAACTGGGCCTCAGGCAACGGCGGATTTCACCCCCTTGAGGAAGCGACGGCAAAACATACGTCGGGGTGCTGCGATGGTAGTCTTGGGAGCTACTTGTACGGTTGGTAGGCACCTATGCATATAATGCCTTTTCTGGGCAAAATTACTGTTGGGTTCCGGTATACATATATATATTTATCTTGTGCTCTCAAGATTTATCTCTATACTTATTGAGGCGAATACGTTATTCATTGACCACCACCGCTTTTGTGTGTTTGTTGTTGTGTATTTTAGGTGATGGTTTTAAATAGTTTTGTCCTTTTTGATTACCTTGTGGAAATAATGATAGAAGATTTTATTCTATTGTTTCTGGTATTTTGACTTGATTACTGTGGTCCTGTATGCTATTATTGGTATTCATTTTAAAGGCGGATTTCAACCTTGAGAAGGCTTCTTCAGCCACCGAAGACTAGAGATGGGGATTGGAGCCCTTCTTGGTGAGCGCCACAATGGGAGATACAAGAGTGGAGAAGTGCAGGATAAACTGCCAGTAATAGTTCGCAAATCCCAGGAATCTCTGAATTGCATGCAGATATTCGGGACACAGCCATTGAAGAGCCGCAGACAGCTTGGCAGGATCCATCTGGAGGCCTCTGTCTGAGATAATATAGCCAAGCAAAGGAAGCCTCCTCTGGTGAAGTAAACATTTCTCGAGTTTGGCGTAGAAGCGATTGGTCCTGAGGCAACTAAGAACTTGCCGTACATGGGAATGGTGAGAATGGTGGGACTCTAGATCCGGAGAGAACACTGTACATGGGAATGGTGGGACTCTAGACCCAGGGAGAACACCAGAATATCATCAAGACAGACCGTGACACATGTATATAGCAGATCCATGAAGATGTTGTTGATGAATTTTTAAAATACGGCTGGAGTATTGCACATTCAGAACGGCATTACCAAATACTCAAAATGACCATCACGAGTGTTAAAGACAGTCTTCCACTCATCACCCTTGTGAATCCAGGTGAGGTTGTAGACCCCACAAAGGTCCAAGGCGAAGACCTTGGAGCCAAGCAGGCGGTCAAAGAGCTCCGTGATCAAAGGCAATGGATAGCAGTTCTTAACCGCGACCCTATTAAGACCGTGATAATCAATGCATGGATGGAGTGACCCATTCTTCTTGGTCACGAAGAAGAAGCCTGCACCAGCTGGGGAAGAGGATTTACATATAATCCCCCTTTGCAGATTCTTTTGGATATACTCCGCCTAGCAGCAGTCTCAGGTACAGAGAGAGGATACACCCAACCCCAGAGAGGAGAAGCACAAGGCAACAGATCAACAGGGGAGTCGTAGGGTGGTGCAGTGCCAAAGATTTTGCTTGTTACTTGGAAAAAGTCCTGATAACAAGTTGGAAGGCCCTCTAGAGACTTGGGACCTACGGGGGAGGCTAAGATAGGTAGTGGAAGAGGCACCACCATGCAGCGAGACTGGCAATTAGGTCCCCAGTGAAGAATCTTCCACGTCCACCAAGTTCTCCGCAGAACAAACAAGTTTAAAAAAAAGCAGTGACCTGTATCTGGCTACTAGTGCCGAAGCTGAGGAGCATGGGAATGTTCAGGCGTGAAGAAGCTTTGCTCTCACCTAGGGAAGCTTCTCCCAAGAACCTTAGGTGCTGGCGTTTCCCGGACCCTGGGGGCGAACAAGACAAGCCCCAATGAAATGTTCCAGACTGGCACAATACAGACAGAGGCACTCATGACATTGTCTGGAGCGTTCCTGGGGGTAGAGTTGAGTTCCGTCCACCTGCATTGGTTCCTCCGCAGACACCATGGCCGGAGGCTAGAGTGGCCTTTGGAAGGCAGGTGCCAAGCGAGGCAAACGTCGAACCCGGATGATGTGATGAGACCACTCAGAGTAGACGGCAGGTCAAGTGCAGCCAATGCGTCTTTGACTTGACCCAAAAGTCCCTTTTTATAGGTCGCATTCAGGGCTGCATTGTTCCAGGAGAGTTCAGAGGCCAGGGTATGCCCTTGCATAATTTGGAGTCCCCATCATACTTGAGAGCATGGAGAGTCCGCCTAGGTTCAGCAGCAGTCAGGCTAACTGGAGTAGCAGAAGAGGCCAGGGGTCTTACACAGTTGCTGAGTGGCAATCAACTGCTGCAGCATAGCGGTGACGTTTCCAAGCTGTTCACCTTGCACAGCAATCTGCTGGGACTGCTAGATCACAATGGTGGGAAGATCAGCCAGTTTAGGTAACGGAACCTTGGTGGGGTCCATGGCCGGATCTTACTGTCAGGCTTTGGGGATAGTGGACCGCCTGGACCACTGCAGACGATGACACAAGCCGACACCTGGGACCAGAAATTTGGGCTTAGCGGGTTGGACTTGCTGCGGAGTGGTACCACCAGGTCGTTCCATAGGTGTGACTTTGTCTGCGGTGGCAGCCAAGGCGAGGTACAGAGTCAGAAGGCAAGTTCTTGGTCGGGGACAGGCAGGAGGTCAAGACAGGTGGCAAAGGTTCGGGGTCAGAGGCAAAGAGGAAGGTCTCGGCTGGCCGGGACCGGAGTCACAACGGGAGGTCAATATGCTTAAGGTGCTTCCCTGCTCCTTAGAGGCGGGTGTCGGCTATAATATACAGCCGATACCTGCAGCTTCTGGTGCTGGCTCCATGAAGGATACTTAAGGATACGTTAAGGATACGTAATAATACTGCAAAATGCGGGAACGCACCTCCTGACATGCAATCCTATTACCTCAACTGTCTGGCAGGGGTTAACAGAGTAAGACAATCTAAAAAACATTAAATTATCTAGTCTGACCAAGTGCCCATCTCGATGGAGGTTAGATTAAAGATGAAAATTATTTCCCCTTACTCATGGAAACTACATTATAGCATTCTGAATAAATATAAAGAAGAAAAAGAAGATGTGATAGAAACTTATCTCGCTTATAATCTACATTTAGCTTCTATAGCAAGTATATGGTGTTTGCATAAGAAAACTATAAGATAAGCTGTGAAACGCATATAAAAAAATGAATATAAAAATTTAGAACAGATATATTAGAGGGCGAACATAAAAAAAAGACCAATGAGATAGCCAAAAGGAATCTATATGAGGCTAGATTGAAGCTGCAAGAAATATTTGTGGCAGAATTTTGTAAGAATTTGAAAGAAACTAAAGCAAACTATGCCTTAGGACAGTGATGGCGAACCTTTTAGAGATCGAGTGCCCAAACTACAACCGAAATCCATGTATTTACTGTGAAGTGCCAACATGGAATTTTAAGCAGTAACTTATTGCTACCTGTTCTTTCACATCTTTCAATTGTATTGGCGGTCTGAGGCCACCAGTTAAAAGAAGGAGGGCAAATTCAGATTATCATTGTAGCTTCTCTCCAGGGTCTCTCTGTAAAGGAACAATGGTCGGGTCCAGCATGATGACCTCTAAAGATAATGCAGTTCTGTCAAAACCTCACTTTTCCCACAGTTCCAAACAGCCAACGAAGTGTCGAAAAGCACTGAGAGAGCAGCATCCCTTAATTTGCCTGGGACTGCAGGAAGATTGGAAGTGTTTGATGAACTCTGTCCTTGGGTGATGGCCTGAGTGCCCATAGAAAGAGCTCTCAGTGCCACCTCTGGCACCCGTGCCATAGGTTCACCATCACTACCTTAGGAGATAGAGCCGGGAAAATTTTGGCAAACAAACTTAGGAATAGGAGGATGAATAACTAAATAACTGTAATAAATGATGACTCAGGTAATCCGATCTTTAACCCTGAGGAAATTGTAACGACCCTCCATGAATATTACCAGGATTTATATAACCTTAAAAATACCCAGAACTTTGGATTAGACCAAAGAGAACATATAGAGTTATTTCTAAAGAACATTAATTCTCCTGCTCTTAACACAGATCAAAATATTGGGTTAAATGCACCTATTGAAGAATCAGAGGTAATGAATGTACCGTATATATTCGAGTATAAGCTGACCCAAGTATAAGCCGAGGCCCCTAATTTTACCACAAAAACCTGGTAAAAACCTATATTTATTTACTCGAGTATAAGCCGAGTTTGAGTTTTCAGAACATTTTTTGTGCTGAAAAACTAGGCTCATACTCGAGTATATATACTAAAGAAATCAAAGACACCGGGATGGTTTAAGCAATGAATATTACCAACAATTTTCTGGGCTTCTAGCTCCAATGTTGACAACATTACTTAATGAATTTGGTAGTGGTTTTCAAATTACAAGAGAAATGCTAAAAGCTAGGATTATTGTAATACATAAAGAGGGGAAAGATCCTTCCTCTCCAAAAAACTATTGTCCAATCTTATTACTCAATTCAGATATTAAAATCTTTGCCTCTATCCTAGCCAATAGAATAAGAAAGGTAATAAAAAAGTAGATTCCCACAGACCAGATGGGTTTTATGCCAACATCTCAGGCGAGAGATGCTATTAGAAGAGCTATTGACATAATTCAGATTGCAGGAGAGTTGGACACCCCCAACTCTAGAGTCCTACCTATGGAAATTTGGATTCAGTGGGACTTAGCTCCAGTCAATTGTATCTTTATATAAAAAACAAAGTGCACATATATCATGCTCAGAATCTTTAAGCTTACAAATGGAGCAAGGCAGGGATGTCCCCTCTCTCTATATATGTTTAATCTGGCCATAGAGCCGTTGGCACAGGCTATTAGAGAAGACAATTGCAATGTAGGCATAGGTTATCATATAAGAAATGTTGTTATGTGCCTATATGCAGATGATATTCTGATTGCCTGTTCAAAACCTCTAGACTTGGTTAAATATCTTCTGGATACTATACAGTAGATTTGTATTCAAAATCTTCCTATTACAAAGTGAACATGAATAAATCCCAGATAATACCTATGCATACATACATATGCAGTCCCTTTACCCAGAAATAAAAAAATGTTGCATTAACTGTGCATTAATCTGAGGAACAGGACCGGCAGTAAGCCTGTTAAGTGCTCAAGTTGAACCCAACCACGGCACCTAACAGAGCTGTCGATGGGCACCGTCATCTTGGATGACCGATTGCCGCCCCCTCCATGACATCATCACAGAGTGGTAATCGGTTGCCAAGGCAGCCTAGAGACTCATAGAAACTCCTAGGCCTGCTATGTGTAATGTTCTCCAATAGCACGACCCAAACATATTCCCGGATAAGGGGCCAATTCAACAATATGTCCAGGTTGCACGGCCGAACACAAATGTTGGGTCAGTTTATCTCTAGTTATAGTGAAGGTGTTTGGGCCAGCAGGGAGTCAGAGCATTTTACTCATATAAGAGCCTACCCGGCAGCCTTAAAAAAGTTGTCTGCAGTGGTAAAACTTAGGATGAATTTACATGAACGTATGCCCGATGGACCATAGCCGGGCGGGCATACAGCCTGTGCGATGGAGAGGAAGAGGGGTATAAGTGCCGTACACACGGAGAAAAATCTAACTCGGCTTATTCTATGTTAAAAAAGAAACAATGCACCATGGATACAACAGCCAAGTGTCAAAGGCTGATATGTTTCGGCACACTGAGGATCATTTACTAAGGGCCCCGTGGACCGCACTTTCATTGGACATCCCGATGATTTCCATTTTGTGCCTCTGGGGCAGGTATTTAAAAGGGCGCTCGGAATCGTATTCTGGCGCAATCGCGTCGGCTTTCATGGGACACAAATCGGGGGGGGGGGGGGGCGTGGTGGGGGAGGCGGACAATCCGACGGATTCGGACAAACCGCGGGATTTAACATTTAAATTTTGTTACAAGCCAAGCAGTTACATGCACCGGGAAGAAGAATGTGAACTCGGGCGGACCTGAGCTGGGAAGCGACAGATGCAGGATATTGGGCGCACGCTGGTAGTGGATTTCAGCAGCTGTGCCTTTGCGTCGGGGAACGCACCTTGGGGATCATGCAAGGACTGGTAAGTAAATCTGCCCCACTAAGTCTTTATCAAGGTCAATGCTATTCCACTCGCAACTTAAAAAGGGAGGGGAAAGTCCTCCTGGCCAGCTGATACCAAAGTCATGTGATTATCAGCTGTTACCAGATGACCAGTGTGTATGGAATATTCTTGAATATAAAACAAAATGAATCAAATTTTATAAAATAACACAACTGGGGATTGAAACATGGTCAAGGCAAGAAACAATATATATGCATTGCAGGTAAGTTGGTTAAGGAGTATACTCCATATCATCAAATGACAGTTATGTATTGTAATAGGTTACAGGTACACGAACAAATTGAAATACATGTCAGTATACTGTTAAATGTCCATAATTTTCTATAACAACCAAAGTAAAGCCTCCAATATATATTACAGGTTATGGCATTTAGCAATACAAGTATCATAGCAATACTTGACTGCAACCAATGTTGAACTACCAAATCATACAGATGTAGAATCACATGACTGAATTATACATTTCATGCATTTATAGAATGCAAGGCCCCCCAAAGGCCCACCAGTGAAAATTATTTTGGGGGCCCACCTACTGCTACATGGGAATATTAAATGTAACGTAAATACCCGAGTATAAGCCAAGTTTTTCAGCACAAAAAATGTCCTGAAAAATCTAACTCTGCTTATACTCGAGCCTTTATAAAAAAACAAAATGAGTACTCTCCTTCTGACGTTCCCCGTTCACATCATGACTTTAGCTGCTTGCTGACATTCTAGTGTGTGCACTGCCATCGGTACACACTATGATGTCAGAGTGCAGCTGCCGGCACTGTCCAGGGAACCTGGAGCCGAAAGAAGAGGACCTGCCAGAGGACATTATAGGCTGGCCATTCCTTGGGAAGGAGTTACAGGCTATATAATGGGGGCAGGGGCTACAGGTAATATCCTGGGGGTAGGAGCTGCAGTCTATATACTGGGGGAGGGGCTACAGGCTATATACTGGGGCAGGGGCTACAATCTATATACTGAAGGCAGGGGCTACAGGCTATATACTGGGGGCAGGGCTGCTGGCTATATACTGGGAGCAGGGGCTACAGGCTATATACTGGAGGCATGAACTGGAAGGCTATATACTAGGCTTATACACAAGTCAATAGGTTTTCCCAGTTTTTTGTGTTAAAATTAGGTAGCTTGGCTTATACATGGGCCGACTTACATTCGAGTATATACAATACATTTGTAGGCCACAGTGAAAAATTGAGGGACTCCTCTCATTTCCCCCCTCTTATAGTGGCCCTTCTCTTCTCCCCCATCTAATTATGGGCCCCCTTGTATATAGCCCTCTTATGGTGGATCCCCTTTTATCCATCCCTCATTTTGTAGCCCCCTCATCTCCCCTCCCTTATTGTGAGTCCCCTGGTATCTCCCCCTCTTTTTCTGATCTGCTCTTATTGTGGGCCCCCCTCATCTTCTTTGCCGCCTCTTATCTCCCTTCCCTTAATGTTGCCCCTTGTATCTCCCCCTCATTTTGTAGCCCATCACCCCCCTCTTATTTTGGGTACCTTGGTGTCCCCACTCTTCTGCCCCTCTTTTTCTAACCCACTCTAATCTCCCCCTATCTTGTTGCCCCCTTATCTTCTGTTCCCCCTCTAATTTGTGATTGGGGAGCAGCGATCCGTCACCATGACAGCCTCGGGTCTTCCAAAGACCTGAGGCTGTCTCGTTTTAACCCATTTATTACAATGTGCTAATTGCACATTGTAATAAATGAGGAGGAAAATCCCCATATACTGGCAGTATATGAAAGGATCGATCAGACAACCTAGGGTTAAAGTACCCTAGGTAGTCTTAAAAAAAATGGCAAAATAAAAAATATATATTTTTGTACACAAGGATTTAATTTTTGTAAATGTATGAAAACATTAAAAAAGTTATACAAATTTGTTATCCCCGTAATTGTACTGACCCAAAGAAGAAAAGTAGACATGTCATTTGGGGCGCACAGTGAAAGCTGTAAAATCCAAGACCACAAGAAAATGGTGCAAATGCGTTTTTTCACCATTTACTGCATTTGGAATTTTTTTCCCGCTTCCCAGTACACAGCATGGAATATTAAATACCGTCACTATGAAGTGCAATTTGTTATGCTAAAAATAGGCCATCACAGAGCTCTTTATGTGAAAAAAAAAAGTTATAGATTTTTGAAGGTGGTGAGTGAAAAATGGAAGTGAAAAAACTAAAAAGTGCCATGTCGTTAAGGGGTTAATGTTGTTTGTATCTTCTACTCTTTTTATGGGCCCCCTTCCATCTTCCTCTCATTTTGCAGTCCCTTCATTTCCCCCCTCTTATTGTGCGCTTCCTGGTAATACCCCCTCTCATTAGGGGCCACCCTGATCTTCTGTAACCCCTTTCTCCTCCCCCCTCATTAATGGCCCCTGTCATCTCCCTCCTCTTAATATTGTCCCCTTGCACCTCCCTTTCTTATTGTGAGGCCCCTGGTATCTCCCTCTCTCATCTCCCCCTCTTTTTTGACCCACTCTGAACTCCACCTCTCATTGTGCCCCCCCATCTTGTTGGCCCCCACATTTTCTCCAATAATCTCAACATATTTTTGTGGCCCCTCTCATCTCCCCCCATCTTAGTGTGGCCCCCTCTCCTCTTTGTGACATAGTTAAAGAAAATAAGCACCACATGCCTCACCTTTCCAGGTTCCCCAGAAGCTCCTATTCTTCTCTGTTGCTGTTAGAACAGGCCAACATGTGATGATGTTATCATATGGCGCCTGCCAAACTGCTACAGAGAGCAGTAGAGAGGTACAATGATGATGCAGAGAGCTCATAGCTCATATATATCTCTCATTGTATTAATACCCTTAGTCCTCTAAGCAGCCAAACCTTCTGATGTCTGATGTCTTCTGAGGCCTGGGAGGGAAGGATTGGGAAATAGAGTCTCGGCTATAACATCTGAGAAGTGAGTCTCAGCAGCTTGCCAGACCTTTCCCGTCAGTTTAGGTAGAGGTAGCAATGGCAAAATTGAATCTGAGGGAGGCTCCAAGACCAGCCACAGTGTGTAGAGACCCAGATGGTGCTGAAGTGGCGTTTGGAATTAGGTAGTGGCTGGCCATTTAGTCAGTGGTGTAAATATTGGAGCTGGCCGGCAACATAGTTGTTAGGCTCTAGGGGTAATGTACACACTGGACCACTGCGGATGATGACATTAGCCGACACCTGGGACCAGAATCTAAGTGGCACCCCCTTGGACTTGTGGGTTGGACTTGTTGAGGCGTGGTACCACCAGGTTACTCCACAGGTGTGTCTGTGGTGGCAGCCAATGCGAGGTACAAAAATGGAAGGCAGGTTCATGATTGGGGACAGGCAGGAGGTCAGGGCAGGCAGCACGCGATCAACGTCAGAGGCAGAGCAGGGCTGGCAGCGGAGGAGCGTAAACGGGAACAGGTCCGGGGTCACAACGGGAAATCAATAAACAGGCACAGGGCAACAATACAAGCTTTCTCAGAGATATGTAGCACAAAGATTGGGCAGGGAGTGCAGGGAGAGGCAGGCTTAAATGGTATTCTGGGAAATGGCCAGCCTCAATTAATGGCGAACTGGAGCACCAGTGACAATAGTTGTGATAAAAGTCAGGTTATGCCATACCTGCCTTGTCTTTTGGGTGCTACAGCATAGATAGACTCAGCTTAGCTCTCAATGTACCCCATATAAACATCCCAATTAGAGAATGGAGCTTTTTACACGGATACCTTTGGTTAATGATAACACAAATCCCTTTTAATGTTCCAACATTGGGGGTCATTTACTAAGTCCCGAATCGCGTTTTTCCAACGGGTTATCCAAATATTTCCGATTTGCGTCAATTTTCCCTGAATTGTCCTGGGATTTTGGCGCACGAGATCAGATTTGGCGCATTGGCGCTGGCATGCACGCGACGGAAATCGGCGTGGCCGTAAAAAACCCAACGGATTCTGAAAAACCGCCGCATTTTTTTAAAAAAGTGTCCCTTGACACGCGCTTACCTGCACCCAGCGTAGGACTGTGAAGTTCAGTGCACTTCAACGGACTTCAGCGCAGCAGCGACACCTGGTGGACATCAGGGGAACTACCTTAGTAAATCCCGGCCGGACCTGAATCCTCCGCAGAGAACGCGCCGCTGGATCGTGATTGGACCAGGTAAGTAAATCTGCCCCATTGTTTTAAAAAGTTTTGAGAAATTCACTTTACCACAGTAAGAAACTATTTTTATACAAGAAAGATATACCAATACTCATGGGATATTCACTACATTCTATATAAACATGGAATGGTTCATTTATCACTGTCAATGCTGGAAACAATCTACTTAAATTGTCTCTATTTTAATTAATATAATTAAATGTCTTATCTGTTTTAATCTAATTTATCTACATTCATGGAACATTTCACAATGGACATTTTGATAAACCTTATTAGGACGTAATATATTTTTGCCTTTTAGCCTTGTGATGAAGGGGAATATATATGACATCTCTTCATACTTAGGAAATTGCACTGATAATACTACTTACTATAGGGTAAGTATATTTTACAATTAATCGATCTCAATGAAATCTAATTCCTTATCCACAGCATTAGTTATCAATGTGTGATCAGTGGGATTGGAGTTCCTTAACCCAGATTACAGCACAGCACAGAACCACATGGTGCTTTTGTTTTGCTTTTTATACCAAGGTATCAGAATCATTACAATGTAACAGAAGACCCATAAGGTCAGTCTAAAGAACATTGGCCACTTTCACAGGAACATTAGAGCCAACAAAATGTAAAAGCAAAAAAAAAACCACACAGCTGCCCAGTTTTATGTTAAATATTCCTTCTTTTTTGCCTCATACCAAGAAGGGAAGGCCCTGTCTGTTGATGCTTGAATAATTTGATAGAAGCTTGTGTAGGGCTGGTTTCAGTTATGAAATAGTGTGAACCAAAGCAAGACAAAAAGAGAATATAGAAAGAGAGCTAATTACACTGGTTCTCCGTAAATAGGCCGCACATCGGATACACCATGCAATCCCTACAAGGATAAATAAACTCTGACACAATACGAAAATAGGCTTTTTTTTCTACTACAGAGTGTTTCTAAACATCTTACTGTAAAACATGGGAAAGATTTCTCCGATATTAACATTTGCCATATTGAACAAATTCTGGTCTAAACAAGAAGTAGTTTCAAACCCTAAAAGTTAGGCTACATTCACACAAGCTTGTGGCCATCTATATGTCCCCCATAGGCTGGCAATGGGCGCACAGAGCGATACGGTGCAGCACACATGCGGTACTGGACCGCTCCATACATATGGAAAAGATAGGACATGTCCTATCTTTTCCTGTGTTACAGCGCCGTGGGGTCACCCCTCCTCTTCTCCATCACAGCAAACGTATGCCCAGTTTGCGTGCATGTGGCCTTAAGGAGTGTTTTTGGATATATAAATTTCAAAGCTTGTGCCCCTAAGGCCTCAATGAAACTCTAGAAAATATATGTTAATTTTAATTTACCCATAACCCATTCTCCATCCCCATTGTGTTCCCTGTCTACTCATAAAATAGCCTTGTAATGTAGTTTGTACTTTTGTTTCTTTCAATTGTTGCAATACAGAGAAATAACAAACAATGGCTATAAAAAGGCTCCAAACACTTCCACCACTTTACATAACCCTGCCGCCAGTCGATTTGGTGAGTATCTAGTTTCCCTTTCTCCTATCTCTATTCTTCTTAAACAGAACTGTATTTGATTAATGTATTTGTTATTAGTACATGGCTCCAGCTGTTAGTTTGTGACTTATTTAAGCCTAAATCCTGCTGCCAGGATCCTTTATTTTGGTTTGATATATTCCCTTTTATAGTATTATGCTCCCTGCTTCTTGATATCTCAATGTTCCAACTACACCAATTCAACCTACCCTGCAGTATTATAAACTGGAAAAAAAAATTAGAAACTAAAACTATTCTACAATTTCTATTTATATATGTATAACTCTTATGTATCCCTTATCCCCCTACTTCTATACTAATGTATTTTTATTTTGCCTTATTTACATTACTCATGTACTGTCCCTGATTCCCCCACCATATTCTTTTGTTTTTATTGTCCATCATTTTATAATTACATGGATTATTTTATGCAATTCCAAACGAAAAAAGGTAATCCAGCGTCTCAGGGGAATGTGCTTATAAAATCTTGCTTTTATTAAAGTTCCAAATAATATAAAATCTTCAGGCAAGGTACACAATCTCTTACATCATGGTTAGCAGGAAATGACCTACGCGTTTCGCTCAGGTGAGCTTACCCATGGTCATCATGACCATGAGTAAGCTCACCTGAGCGAAATGCGGAGGTCATTTCCTGCACACCATGATGTAAGAGATTGTGTACCTTGCCTGAAGATTTTATATTATTTGAAACTTTAATAAAAGCAAGATTTTATAAGCACATTCCCCTGAGACGCTGGATTACCTTTTTTCGTTTGGAATTGCATTGAAAATCGTGGGGTCCAACTTGTTGTCCGTGCGCAAGGGGCTAATAAAGAAAGGTGAGCTGAACCTTTTTGATCTTATTGATATGGATTATTTTATATATGAATAAATTTAGGAATTTATTAGTCTATTTGAATGTTGAATTGAATGTTTGATTCATATTCTACCTTAATGCATATATATACCTTGCTTCTTGGTTTTTACATATGTATATTTAACAATCCTCTTTTTGATTTTCATTTTTATTGCATGTATATTGCTTTAATTACATGTGGATACCACACTTCCTACTATTTACATATGTATACTATCTGATCATATAGGATCTCATGAAGAGGAAGGCCTTCCCTCGAAACACGTCATCCTTATATTAATAAATAAAATTATTATGCCTGTGTAGAAGTGGCACTTCAGAGTCCAATTTTCTTTTCTGAATTTCATGAAGCCCTACTGGACATTACTATCCAGGTTGCAGGACAGTGTGCAGCCATCACCATTATAGGCATCCCATCTAGCCTATCTCGGGTAATTCTCCACCAATTGGGACCCTGGGCACCTGTGGGCTAATCCACCTGATTCAACTCCAATTACTACTCTATGGGAGCACAATCTCTTCTATTTTATTTTCTCCGACTGTCCCTCTGTAGGCAGAGATGGTGCTATTTCTAGCTGCCCAGGTGATGTTCTCCTCATCTATTAAGGGCAAGATTAAAGACAGCACATAGGTAAGTTAACACTCTGACATCCATTGCTTAACATATTTCACATCTTTACACTACTTATAAGTGACAGCCGTGTGCTGTTTATATAGATGTCTTGCAGTCCAATTTCTTAAGTTTATAGGTTAAAGCAAAATAGTTCTAGTTTGGCTTTATTAGCGTCATATTTCTGCATCTCTTGCAGCTAATATGCATTGATCTTTCTCTTTTTTATGATGCAGTGGCTTATATATATAAGTAATACTGTATGGACATTTGGTTATACCAAACGCCATCTATGGGGGTCACCTTCTGTAGATTGAAGGGGTTGTCTGAGCCATTACCTATTTTTGATTTCTGATATCCTTAGTGCTAAAACACACACAGATCATGTGCTCACTTCTTACATCTGGATGTGTGGTGGCTGGATTTCACTGTACTAATGGGACACCAAGCATCATACTTGTAAATGGTGCAAGGAGCCCCTCTTCTGTGAAACAGCTCCGATCTGATTAGAGCATTACAGTACATTGCTTTTGACTTGCAGTGACTCATTGCATCATATGTCCCCTTCTTTGCACAGAGCTTGGTCCTAGATATTCTACCAAGCAAGTTTGTGTGTCTGACGCCCAGACCCTGTACTGATTGGCATCAGGATCTTATGCCTTTTGTTTCACTCCCTACAACCTCAGACTGTAAGCTCTTGCAGGCAGGGCCCTCACTTCTATTGTTTCCATATGACTATATTTTTATTCTATGTTGTCTAATTTTATTTGTATATGTCCCCCATGATTTGTGAAGGGCTACAGAATATAATGGTGCTATAGAAATAAATATGATTATTATTATTTTATTATGATCACTCAATCATCAGTTCTTAAGGCCAGAAAAGTGGAGTCAATCTGCAAGTGGTCCAGTACATTGATGTCATTCTTCTAACACTACAGCGCTGTTGATGTCTTGTATGTTGTTCTGATTCCTTGTAGGTTACTGGACTAAGAAGCCTGTGACAAAGAGAGGTAGGAAATGTGTCTGTTTTCTGCGGATGAAGATACTGTGCTTTTGCTGGGGATCTTTGATCTGAAGCCAAAACCTCTGGGACTGGGACCATAGTCCTAATTTCCCTGTTTTCTTCTTATACTTAACCTTTATATGACAATGTATTTTTTTAGTTTTTCACTAGCATACATAAATGCACTTTTTTGTGCACATTTTTAGAAAAAATTAAATAAAATGAATATAAATCACACAATGATAACAGGATTTATTCTTTTAGGGTTTTCAGGAATAACCAACCATCAGGTTTTCTTATTTCCCATCTTTCTATGTACATATATAATTACAGTTTGTGGGAACCTAACTATAATCATTACATATAAGCTCAGTCCAAGCCTCCACACTCCAATGTATTTTTTTCTTGCTCATTTTTCTATCATGGAAATCCTGTATGTGTCATGTACTGTCCCTAAGATGTTGTCTGATTTACTGTCAGAATGTAAAGTCATCCCCTTCTCTGGTTGTGCTATACAAATGTATTGTGTCTGGCTCTTTGGTGGAACAGAATGCTACATGCTGGCAGCCATGGCTTATGACCGGTATAACGCCATATGTCACCCTCTGCTGTATACTGTGATTATGAGTGACATAACATGTATCAGGCATGTAGTGGGATCATATGTCATTGGTGCAGCTAATGCTCTGATACACACGGCTTTCACCTTTTCATTACTGTTCTGTGGATCTAATGAGATAGACCATTTCTTCTGTGATGTTCCAGCAGTCCTCACACTCTCATGTCAAGACATTTGGGTCAATGTACTTTTGGTATTTGTGATTGGCGGTTGCATTATATTGAGTTCTTTGATCATAATAATAATTTCCTATGTGGAGATTATTTCAAAAATTTTACAGCTCCGATCTGCATCAGGCAGAGAGAAAACCTTTGCAACCTGCTCTTCTCACTTAATGGTTGTTACTATATTTTATGGATCAGCAATGTTTATGTACTTTAGACCCAAGTCAAGCTATAGAATTGGAGAAAACAGTGTAGTCTCTTTATTGTATACAGTTATTGCTCCACTTCTAAACCCGTTCATATACAGTCTGCGAAACAGAGATGTCAAATTAAATATCAAAAATATATTTCTAGGGCTAATAGAATTCTGACATCTATTTGTATTAGTTCTGCTTTACTCTATTAACACTTTTATGACCTCTGACTATCCGTAGACCCATTGCTAATTCACAATTTGCTGATGTAATTTTATTTTTTAGCGGTGAATCACCTACTGCCTTTAATGGTCCCATTCAGTTAGGATAATTCTAAAGGGTTTGAGGCAGGCAATGAATTCAGGTCCACAGCAGAATTACCTGAATAAAGTTGAGATACTTGATGTGTTTATTATTTTTTAATTCGCCCTTGTATTTTCCGGCATATAAGACAACTTTTAAGCCTTGAAAATCTCTTCAAAGTAGAGGGTCGTCTTATACGTCGGGTGAGGAGGTACCTTATTGAAGCAGGTGCCGTGGTAGGCTGCCTGTACATTTGCTCCAGCTTTTTTCCCCTTTCCAACCTCTCCTTCCATGATTCCCCCTTTTTTCCTCAATTTTCTTGCTCCTGTCTTCCTGCTATCTAATGGGATCAGACTCCACCAGCAGCAAATAAACCTCTCCAGCAGCTGACCCTCCAGTGATGGACCCCTCCAGCAGCGGTGGCCGGCACAGACCAAGGATCATGGTAGGAAGCAAGCGTCCAGGAGACCCATGGCGGGGAAGACCATGGAAGCAGCAGGAGGAATTGCCGTCAGTGGATCAGAGGCCATGTTCAAGCAGTATTGTTGGCTGTCCCCGGCGGAAGCATGGGGTGCTGCTGAGCCTCCTCCACAGCCTCCATTTTAGGCCAGCTAGCATGATCCGGGTAGTGGGTCAGCTGACTGCAGCCAGATGACCACCATCCCTCTGTGCTTTGAGGCTTAAGTTGCATGAGCCCTCTGGGGAGCACGTGGGGAGTCCCATGATCAGAATGTGGGGCATGTGGCATAGTCATGCTGGCTGTTCAGAGGGAGTGGCTGTGGGCCTCAGAGTTCTGCAGGGGACAGTACACGTGGGCTGCCCACTCTCTAGCCACCTTCTGTTACAGTAGTTCATTCGGAGTGCTCCCTGCAGATCATGGCCAGACTACCAGCCATATGGCAACCTTCTGGCCTGTGGGGCTGCACCAGCTGATCTTGCCATAAAGACCCAAATAGGCAAGTGACAGTCTGTACCATGCCCACTCCCATTAGGCCCCACTTAGTTCCTCGAGATAGTTTATGGAAACCGTACAATCGTAACCCCTCTGCATACCCCATCTCTTCCCCGTGCCAGTATCTATGGGGGATCTTTTTACGTACCCCAGGCATCGTGGACGACTGCATCCTGCCCTTACCGATGTGTGACTGAGTTTCTCATATTCATAAATACTATTGATGTATACAATGTTTGTTGGAAAAGTTATTGGCTTTAAATGGAGTCCACTATCTCTCCATGCATTAGAATTTACTGGCAGGAAGATTTCAAAAATACCGTAATCATATTTGTCTATTCCTTTTTGTTTATTCCTTAATGTCCATTCTAATGTGGCAGTTGCTGCACCCAGGATGGGTACTTTGCACCCCAAACATTGCCTTGACCCCTTTGCTATCATATAAACAAAAGATTTCTCTTGAGAGAAGTTTGAGGCAGCACAGGAAGAAGAGGGAAGTGATTTAGACAGGAATAATAGTGGTTTCTGTGCTAAGGACAGGACCTTGGAGTACCAACTAGCTCATTTGCATACGAATTGAAAAGGGAATATCTTGTAAATGGCACTCCCCTTTATTTTCCAGACCAATACTGTCTGTGGCCTTGGATATAATGAGCAGTGAGGTAAACTATAAGATCCAAGAGTTTAATTTACATAAGATCCAAGAGTTTAATTTACATTACTTGTTTAAAGGACATCTACCATCAGATAACCTGATGGTAGATGCTTATACTCACCTCCCCGCCCTGATCACAATAACCTTCTTTTTTACCTTTTAGAACATCCTGATTTCATAGAAAAAAGGTTTACAAACTACACCAATGAGCCTGAGGCGCCCATAAGTAATTTATGCATGCCCCCCCCCCCCCCAGCCAATCACGTGCACACTAAGCTAAGAGAGCTGGTGATGTCACCACGCTATGCACGGTCATAGCATTATTTCACTACATTCTGTTATGACCATGCATAGCACAAGAATTTTAATGGATGTTAAAAAAACATATCCAATACAGATGAAGCTTATTCATTCAAAAATGAACACTTTGATCCAAAATGGAATGAAAAACAGACATTAACAAAGAATTTGTATGTTACCCCTCATACGCCTAAATAAAACCTCATTTATTACCCCATTTATGCTACTAATATATATCTGATCTGAAAAAAACCACTAAAAGAGCTTCAAATACACTCAAAACCTGAAGTAAGATGCTTGGCTAATGATGACTCTCTAATGACTGAAGACATTTTCAGATAATTGCTTTTCTGTTTGTAAACTGTTACATTGTATTAATAACCTTTGTTTACAGTCCTTTGTCTAATTAGAAAAAAAACAGCCATGCTATAATTGTCACTGACTGACAATTTAACAAGCTATAAGTGTCTATCAAATGTATATGTTAACCTATAGGGATTTAACACCCAGGAGTATATGATGATATATTAACATGACACGTTCGGAATGTGATGGCAACAATTGGATGTTCCAGGAGAGAATGAATGTAGTAAGTTCTGTTGTATATTTGTATTGTATCTCCAAATGGTACTTGTTGTTCTTCTATTATAGATAATAGCTGTATTCTGTAATTGCAAAAGTCATTTATGTAAGTTTTTGTTTACAACATTTGGTTTAAAGTTATGTATAATGAAACTTTGATTTTTATATTTTTTAGAAAAAAAATGGTCAACTATGTTGTTGACCAATGTTCCTGTATGCCATTCGATTTGCATCGGTCTGGCACTGACTCATGCAGAAATATCTTCTATAATTTTAGCGAAAACTTAGTTTCTTTTTGCACCATGTGTCTTCTGCTCTTTTTTTCTATGAGATGTTTTCTATCACATTGTATAAGGACAGGGCTACATAAATCAGGGCAGCATAGAAAGAAGAAAATGGGTGCACCAGTAAATTTGGCAATTCACCTGGTGCATCAAAAAGTTAATCTTTGAAAACATTTTCTCTAAAATGACAGCAGAAATGGTATGTTTGGGAGGCTTAAAAAGTGTTTGGTTTGGTAGATCCAATCTGTGTTTCTCCTTCTGTTGTGAAATTACAAATCTTGGCATGGTCTAACAGGCACTGGGTATAAGAGTATGCTGGGGATTTCTAGGTTTACAGCTCCCTGAGATCCACAGGTTGGAGAACCCTAATATATGCTAATATATACAATAATGTCATATGTCATCCAATCAAACATATAAACACCCTTTGGTATATACAGTATTTGAAGGTTTAGAGAGAAATATGCTACTGATATAATCCTGGTTACAAGATAAGGAGGACAAAATACAAAAATTACTAAACTACTTCAGTCTATAACTACAAATGTTTTTTAAATATATAGGGCTAGATGTTTCACAGTTGTGGAGCACTAGTTTTGGTTTTGCGCCCAAATTAGGAGCCTTATTGCACCTGATTTATCACAATCTTCAACCATCTGTGAAGAGTTGAGTTCAATCATCTTATTAATCACTGAGTTCCAGCATTATTTTGTGACTGCACTATATTTTTGGTGCAAATTAGGCATAATTCCTGGTCCTGGCACTTACATGTAAGCCTCCTACAAGCTCCACTCGTCCTCTCTCCCACACTACAGCATGAAAATAACATTCACAACAGAGCCCAGGTGTCTGACATTCACAAAACTGTTAACCCATTAACCAAGGGGGACATATTATGTTTTTAGTGGGTTAATAAGAACACTGCTGAACTACTGAACCCAAAGATTTTTGCTTACCTATATAGATATTTTACAATATTTTAAGATTAGTAACTCAATTTGACCAGCCTTGGGTAAAAAAACATGATTGTCACCCAAAACATTGGTGTGTTTGTTCCACAAATATCAAATTTATATTGTAACAACATTTCCCGTGAATTTTTCCAAGAAAAGTAAAAGTGAACACATTTTAATCCACTGTTTGTTAATAACTGTACTAATAAATTAAAATTTAATGTTGCTTTTACAGACTATAACTTAAAATACTTCTGTTAACCTGTAAATGGATCGAAGAAATTTGACAAGAGTTTCCGAATTTATTCTTATCGGCCTTTCTGATGTTCCAGAGCTCCAGCTTTTATTCTTCACTGTCTTTTTAATCATCTATATCATTACTGTCCTTGGAAATTTATCCATTATTTGTGCATATTTGCTTAGTACAAACCTTCATATGCCTATGTATTTCTTCCTCGCCCATTTTTCATTTCTCGATATATGCTACATTACAGTCAATGTCCCAAAAATGTTGGGCAACTGTTTAGCTGCACATAAAACCATCCCCTTTTATGGTTGTCTGGTCCAAGTTTATACTTTTGGAGTCTGTGGTGGGACTGAATGTTATGTACTAGCAGCTATGGCCTATGATCGTTATGTCGCCATATGTCATCCACTCTCATATAATACCATTATGAAGAGGAAAGTTTGTATTCAGCTCCTGGTTGGGTCATACCTAGTTGGATCGACAAACTCCTTAATACATACATCCATCACCTTCACCTTACCCTTCTGTGGACCTAATGTGATAAGCCATATTTTCTGTGATATTCCTCCCATACTTCAACTGGCATGTGCCGACACCAGAATTAACCAAATTGTAATTTTTGTAACTAGTGTCTGTGTAGTGGTTGTTTCATTTATATTGATTGTAATATCTTACATTTGTATTATAATAGCCATTCTAAATCTTACTTCTGGCAGAAAGAAAGCTTACTCTACTTGCACATCACACTTAATGATTGTTACAATATTTTATGGCTCTGTTATGTTCATGTATTTAAAACCTGAGTCAAATATATCAAGTCAGGACAGAGTGATTGCTGTTTTGTATACAGTGATCGCACCTTTGTTAAACCCTTTTATTTATAGCCTACGGAATAATGATGTGAAGAGGGCCATCATTAAAATATATCATAAACTAAAGTTGCCCAAGTAGAATTGACACAAAAACGCTACATAGATGGTAGTTGACGAGGAATTAGCAAAACTATGAAAAGCTTTTAAATCTGATCTGTAAACATAATACGTTAAACCATTTAAAGGGAACCTGTTACCAAGAACCTCATTTTCTCTAAAGACAGGTTGCAGAAGCCCATTACACCTGCATTGCAAAGATACCTTTGTGTCTTCTCTGAGCATTTTCATTACAATATAATTGTGTTTTAACTTACCTCTGCTCCCTGCCAGAATCCTGTGCTGAGTCATGGGTTTACTCTGGATTTTGGTATGTCTTTTAGACAGCATCCATTACTGGGGATCAGTGTTAGCCTATAAAAGTGTCCTATCCTCTTACTGATACCACAGTACCGACCACAACCAGACTGATACACTCTAATCACTAGATTTTTGGGCTTTCCCACCCTTGAAATGCTAGGCTACAACTGTTGCTTGTGTTTTATTGGCAATAGAAAAATTGGGGGCCCATATACTGTAATTTCTTATTGGGAGAAAAAAATGTGAAGCCCACTTATTTATCTTAAATAGCTAGATACAACAAAAACAACAGAAGCTTTAAATAAGGCATATTTACATGTCTACGTATATTAGATAACATCACTATTAAGCTGGCATTGCATTACAAGAGGTTAGCCCATAAAGAGGTTAAATCTATCCTTACTACTACCCCAGTAACCACCACAACTAGATGTTTGGGTATTGTAGCAGATGCAGGCTAGTATTATACATCTGGAAAAACCTAAATGATTTTGGCTTTCTCATCCTAGTTGGCTGCTGCTTTATTGTGTCTTTCTGGTATTTTTCTTAAACAAGATACAATAAAACAAAAGGTTTGCATTAACACCTTAAGGGCAGAGGCCTTTTTAGCTTAATGACGAAGCCACATTTTTCAAATCTGACATGCATAACCTGGTAATGTCAGGTTGCTTTGATTGGTCAGTCAAATCTGTCTTTTTGGTAATAACTTTTAAATGCTTCAACATATCCAAGTGATTTTGAAATAGTTTTTCGTTACATAGTGTACTTTATTATAGTAAATTCTGATCGATAAGTAATGTGTTTATTTGCATTTTTTAATGTTAGAAACATTCAAATTAGTTACTAAATTTTTAAAGATTTACCATATAGTTCCTTTATGTTTATTATTTTATTAAACATCCTTTTAATTTAGAATGCTAGAAGGTTAAAAAATTTAATAGTGCATTTAGAAAATTTCAGAAACATTTAGATATACAGTTTTAAAGAGATTTGAAAAGGCTTATATATCAGAAACCTCCTAAATCCCCCCATTTTGTCAAACTAACTTCTTAAATTATGCAGCTTTTAGGTTGTTTGTCAACCAATTATGTGTTTTATTGTAAAAAACTGAAAGCAAGCAGCAGGTAACTGGGAAACATAAGGAGTTAACAAGTATGTAGGGAGGTGTGCATGCGCTAAGATTTAACTGTGATGGACACAAATCACTTCAGATAGCTCTTATGTCAGATCTCCTGGCAAGAATGAGGAGATCAGTGCTGCTGAGACAAGATACTTTTTGTCTTTTTAGCTATGACTGGTCAGACAGATTTGACTGACCAATCTAAGCAATCAATGTGCAGTGACAGCTGTCAGAGCCATCTGTGACAGATTTCACCACTGTTCTATCATCTTGTGTTTACACAAGGGTGACAATTTAACTGCATGACAATATAAATTTTCCAAATGCTACAAGAACTGGCTAATCATGATGAATATTCACATCTTCAACTGGTTAATAGGGTAAAAAATAAAATGTTTTTTGGAATTTCCCTTCCTCTTCCCAATGTATATAGAGGCTTCATGAACTGGGAAAAGATTAGGTGGATTAAGGGTTTTTTGCAGGTTTACACTGAGGCCTTAGTATGGACACTGTTAAACTGTTATAAAGGTTGTAATAAAGTATCCAAAAAATAAGCACCGGTTATCAAGGTACTGTGAATCCAATTTGTCCACTTCATATGGGATTCTGTAAAAACATATAGAAAGCAAAATCTACATCAACTGTCCAAGTTTACTAAAATACAATGGCCTGCTCTTAAAAGTAATTTAATGAACTCTAGTAACCCTGATCCTTTTTGGTCCATGGGACCAGTGATGGCAATTAGCAACAATATGCAAACAAAAGGCGAAAGGATGAATGGAAATAGAGTCAGCTCACCACCATCTTTATATACTTTGTTGGTCCAATATAAACATCGCCTTAGAGTAATGCAGGTGCTTCTCTACAGGATAAATACCACGTCATTTTAGGCAGCAGTATCCAGTGAAAAAATAGGGATTTTGAAAATCAGCACTCAAAAAAAAATGAAAAAATGTATAAAAAATTCATCCTTTATTTTGGCTTTTTAAAAATAGATGGTAGGTAGAGATGAGCGAGTATACTCGTCCGAGCTTGATGCTCGTTCGAGTATTAAGGTACTCGAAACGGCTCGTTGCTCGGACGAGTATTTCCCCTGCTCGAGATCGAGCATTTAATTAAAAAAACACAGTGAAGAACAATGAAGAATAGAATAAAAACAGTGAACACAGTGAACACAGGATCATTTAAGTGAAAAAGACAGTGAAGAACACAGTGAAGAATAGATTAAAGATGTTCGGCACATCTGCTTACTTGTCGGAAGATACGCACGGAACGGCAACAGGGAGACATCAAGCAGCACGGGGAGACATCAAGCAGCAGGGAGACATCAAGCAGCACGGGGGAGACATCAAGCAGCAGGGAGACATCGGGCAGCACGGGGGAGACATCAAGCAGCACGGGGAGACATCGGGCAGCGCGGGGAGACATCGGGCAGCACGGGGGAGACATCGGGCAGCACGGGGGAGACATCAAGCAGCAGGGAGACATCAAGCAGCACGGGGGAGACATCAAGCAGCAGGGAGACATCAAGCAGCAGGGAGACATCGGGCAGCACGGGGGAGACATCAAGCAGCACGGGGAGACATCGGGCAGCGCGGGGAGACATCGGGCAGCACGGGGGAGACATCGGGCAGCACGGGGAGACATCGGGCAGCACGGGGGAGACATTGGGCAGCACGGGGGAGACATCGGGCAGCACGGGGGAGACATCGGGCAGCGGGGAGACATCAAGCAGCACGGGGAGACATCGGGCAGCACGGGGGAGACATCGGGCAGCACGGGGGAGACATCGGGCAGCACGGGGGAGACATCGGGCAGCACGGGGGAGACATCGGGCAGCACGGGGGAGACATCGGGCAGCACGGGGAGACATCGGGCAGCACGGGGAGACTTCAGTGGAAGAAGAGGAGCGGATCCCGGGACAGCGTATCTCCCGACAAGTAAGCAGATGTGCCGAACATCTGTAATCTATTCTTCACTGTGTTTTTCACTGCGTTTTTCACTTAAATGATCCTGTGTTCACTGTTTTTATTCTATTCTTCACTGTTCTTCACATCTGATAACTTGTCGGGAGATAATATATGCGCGGAACAGTGAAGAATAGATTGCAGATGTTTGCATACATCTGATCACTTATCAGAAGACATTCTTTTTCAATTAAATAACACATTTTATTCCTGAACCATGGTCCCTTTGAAAAATGCTCGAGTCTCCCATTGACTTCAATGGGGCTCGTTATTCGAGACAAGCACTCGAGCATCTGGAAAAGTTCATCTCGAATAACGAGCACCCGAGCATTTTAGTGCTCGCTCATCTCTAATGGTAGGGCATTTAATTTTTGTCTAACTATGCATTTCCAACATTATGGGATGTTTTAACTCCGGGTCAAAAATCATGGAATGTATTCACAATAAGGCATAATTTTTTCCTTTTATTGGTGCTTTTATTCTGTGAATTGTACCTGTAGTGTTTTGTGCATTTCCACCTTAGCATTTCCACCTTAGAGGTTGGAATGTTGTATGGGCAGCCCCTGCAATTTGTTGAAATGAATTTCAATGAGCCCCAAAGCATTAAGGTGGCCCTCTGGGTCCTCACACTATTGTTCATTATAGTTGGCAGTATCTTGGGCAAACTCATTTCACTTCTTACAAGAAGGGCAAATAATTTTACCAATAATTTGCCACTCAACTAGTGCTGGGGTAAAACATCTCTAAATATTTTACCTTTTATAGCTATTTTGTCATTGAGTACCCTTCAGCAGATAGGGGGTGGGGGGTGTTAGGGGAAGAAGAGTTTAGTCTTTTGTTGTATCTGACTGGATGGCATCACCCATTGTCTGTAAAATAAAGCTCTGCTATATCCATATACTGTATCTATATTTTGGTATGTCCAGGTATTATGTTTATGTGCTAGAGAAAGATAAAAAGATAAAACATTTTTAAATCACATATATTCATCAACATTTTATTTGTTCAAATGTAAAGTAGGGGGGTCTTCTTTGACATGGATTATTGTTAGGTTACAATTATACTTGAGTAAAGTGGTTAAAGGGCATTTTAATAAATGGCAATTCAGCTGCAGTACCACCAACAAGCAAGGCAACTGCAAGACTTAGTTAAACCAATTGTGGGCCCTCCATAGCCAAAAGACTCGGATCATGTCTTATGTGCCAGTTTTTTGGTATACATGGCATTTTGCAAGTTGCAATTACAGGAAAGTTGCAATTCCTGAGACTCTTTGGCTCTTTTATGCCATATGCACCCCTGCCCCTGCCTTAGCCAACCAAATTTACTATAACCTGTGCCGATTAACGGGCACAGATTATTGACAGAATGTAGCCTGTATCTGACATAGATTTCACCTCTGGTATGAGAGTGCAGCTCCAGAGATCAGAACCATTTAATAATCGAATGCACCCATCAATAAGACTGGAGCACCAAAGTCTTAATACATGATTTCCACACTTTGTTTCTAATGAGATTGTCAGGAACTGAGGTAGAGGATCCTCTGTACCACCGCAAGCGATGGCATAAGCCCATGTCTGGGAGCGGAGTCTAAGTGCCACCTGGTTTTCAGCAGAGCCTACAAGCCAAAGCGGGATGGACTTGCTTTGAGGCAAGCATCACGGAATCAATGTCAGGAATAAAGCAGGAGGTCAGGGCAGGCAGCAGGGAGTCAAAGTCGGGAACGGAACCGGGGTCGCAACGGGAAATCAGCAGCCAGGCACTAGGCAACAAACAAGCTTTCTCTGAGGCATGTAGCACAAAGATCCGGTGGGGAATGCAGGAAGTGGCCGGCTTTTATGGAATTCCTGAAAATGGCCAGCACCAATTAGCTGTGCGCTGGCCCTTTAAATCTTCAAGCTTGCGCAAGCGGGCTGCTGGATCTAAAGCAGGAGCGTGTAGAGGTAAGGTAGTACGGAGAGGAGCTGGGGCCCGGAGGGGACCTGGGGACTTGAGGGAGGCACGGGTGTGACCTGGGATGTGGGTCATGTGGACACCTGTGACAGAGATATCCCCTTCATTAGCACACAACTCCCTAATAAAGTAGGAGATTATGGGTTTTCCCATACCATAGATACATATAAATTTTTCTAGTTATAGAAATGTATACAAAATTGTATAGCAAAAAGTTGCATTTCTCTAATATCATCTGTGAGGCAAACTTTAACTTTTCTAAAGCTTTAATTACCAAGTGTAATAAGATCCTTTGAGATTTTGCCACTTAAGACCGAGCAGAAATAAATCACAGAACATCTGACACTAGTGAGACATGCTCTACAAGACACAGGTCAGTAATATCATGTATATTGACACAATGCTAAGTTTATTCCAAAGGTGGGATTCTTTATGTACTAATTATTAAGTATGATGGTCACACTACACCATTACATCTGTTCTAGTGTAATGCATTTCAATGAAGGACGCAGATTCTCGTTCTGAATTACTCTTATAGGTCTATAAACACATATTATTCTCAGAAACACAATCTGTTTTAGATGAATGCCTCTCGATTTAAGACACAGATTTTCCTATATTTACATTCAGTGTCCTTTAGAGTATGCCCCACAAAATCCCATTCCTGAGGCCATTAGGTATGCCTCTGAGTATATGTATTTTTTCTTTCTTTCTTTGATTTTAATCATATGATTTGGATTGGCTCATGAATGGGAACTCTGATCTTCACTCTTGCCCCACTCAGAAAATGTTTGTAACTGATGGAGCACATACTGTAGGTGACAATTTGAGAGTTGATGCATAAACATAATGTACAATACCAGAGGGCAGTTGAGATTTCATAAACCAGAGTACAGTACAGGCGGTCCCCTACTTAAGGACACCCGACTTACAGACAACCCATAGTTAAAGACGGACCCCTCTGCCCACTGTGATCTCTGAGGAAGCTCTCTGGATGCTTTAATTTAGTCCTAGACTACAATGATCAGCTGTAAAGTGTCTATAATGAACATTTATTGATAATCCTTGGTCCAATTACAACAAAAAATTTTGAAACTCCAATTGTCACTGGGGCAAAATAAAATTTTGTCTGGATCTACAATTATAAAGTATATAGTTTCGACTTACATACAAATTCAACTTAAGAACAAACCAATGGACCCTATCTTGTACGTAACCCGGGGACTGCCTGTATATGCACAAAGAAACATCCAGAGAAGGGTCAGTTGTTTTAAGTCTTTTTTATTGGTATTTCAGAATCATGTATAATTATGTGGATATTGCTTTGTAGTTTTTTGTATTGTGTCTGTATATCATGTATGTCAACCTGATTGTCTTAATAAAGCGTTTAAAAATTATAAAAAATAAAAAAAAAGAATTCCTTCTTTTATTTAAAATCTCACCCATTTACATAGAGAAAATCTCTTGCACCTCATTTTTGCATGAGGGAAGTTCAGTGGTTGCAGGAGAAGGTCACTTCAGAAGCCCCTATCTTCTGTTCTATAGCACCTAGAAACATGCTGCTGGTGTCATAAGGATTTAATAATTCAGATATATCTAGCTCTATAGCTCATAGAAGCATCAGATTTATCTTTAATGTGACATAAGCAGCATCTTTCTATGTGCTATAGAACAGAAGATAGGGGCTTCTGAAATGACACTATCCTTGCAACCATTACATTTGACTCATCTCATATGTAAATGAGCTGAATAAGTCATTTTTGCCTGATTCTGGGGGTTTTTAAAGGCATACAGGTGAGAGTTAAGAGGGAACTCAAGAAAGGACATTTCATACCATACCTGAGGGTTTTAGTAGTTTAGTGGTGTAACACCAGGTCACAGGTTCCCTTGTAGTTTCACAATGTGATTTCTTTAACTTCTCTTGCTTGGTTTAGAGGTAGAACCAGGGGCATAATTACAGTAGCCATAGCAGATGATGGGGTTAGGGGTTAGACCTCACCATCTCACCATCTGACAAAGAATGTAATATGGGTTGATTTTACGCTTTTGGGAGATAGCATGGCAGACTACAGAGAGTCTAGGTGTAAGCCTATCTTCAATGGTTGGTCTAATATTGCCTGGTGGTAGATAATTAAGAGTAGGCTTTACTCTGGAATGAGATCTTTATTTGAGCAAATGAATTGCATTATACCATTTCACTGTTTAAATTGCTTGTATTGTGTATTGTACACTTCCTGTAGCACCAGAAACAAAATCTGTTATTGTACACATAATGAGGACCACTGTATTATCATGCTTGTTGTCCCTGTTGTAAAGATTGAAAATATAAAATTTTTAATAAAAATTAAAGTTTAAAAAAAAAAGAATGGAATATGTGCACCATTATATACATGTTATGCTACATAACACAGTGTGCTCATTGCACCATGATCTGGTGCTATAGAGCTGAATGGGGGCTCTTATACTGTATGTATAAAAGTATAAATATATAAAAGGGTGTATATATGAGTGTATTAATGTATGTGATGATAACTCCCATGTGTGAGTATACAAATATGTATATTTTTTAAGGGGGAAGGGGGGCCCCATTGATAAGGCTGTTTTGGGGCCCTGCCCCTGGGTAGAACCTCATGGTGGTATTTCCCTGTATGTCATATAAAGCCCAAGTCTAAAGTCTCCTTGTAGCCCAAGCTTTACACTAAATCTGTAAGTCATTTTTATAAAATAATATGTTAAAAGGTAGAATTTAAAATGATGTATATACTGTGCATGTGTAATATTCTAAATTCAATTATCTTAATCTACCTTCTCAATCCTTAGACACGTAGGGGGTGTCCTTAGTGTTGCAGCGTCCTTTTTTGGTTGCACAAACTGTGCAGTTAGTTATACAGGGATGTTATATTGGGGTGCAAGGGATTAAGAAAGTTAGACATGCTCCTTGTGGGTCCAAGTATGCGTTGCGTTAAAAAAACTTTTGGTGAAACTAGAAGAGCAGGATTCACAAGTTGTGCTCAAATTGAGCAACCAGAAAACAGCGATGAGCGTCAGGCAATGAATAAAATTGTGCTGTTGACCCCTGGTCAAAAGCCATCAATAAATACCCCCTCATAATATTGTCAGACCTAATTTGCAATTTTCAAGGGTAGGTTTGTCAGAAATATTCAAAGGGTTGCAAATAATCTATTGTTTGATACACGACTGCAGACTGGAGTAATACTATAGCAAGAGAATTCAAAACATCTCTCCAACCACCACTACAGGGTTGTCTCCAGGATTAAGTAGGCCCCTGGGCAATCGAGCCTCAGTGGGCCCTTTTGCATTGAACTCATGGCGGCATTAAAAATTCAGAAACTAAAACAGTCTCCTGTTCCCCAAAATATTCTGTTTATCATACCAAACAGCCCCCTCATGGTTATTTTGTATAAAGACTCCCTTACCCCCTATGGATTCCTTATGTACAGCCTTATGTGGGCCCCTCCAGCAGCCCTCGGCCCCGGCCCAGGTATGCCCAGTGCTGGTGCCGGACCTGCACCACTAACACAAGAACTACTGCTATCACTGCTACTCCTACTATTACTTCTACTACTAATATTACTAGTAGGAAAGCAAATACCAAACAATATAAAATACATTGACTGAGGGAAAAAAAATCTCAGTTCATGTAACAAATTGTGGGGAATTCTATAACAAAATTGTAAAATTAATTAATTGCAGTTTGTGAAACACAGGACAAAGAACAATACTGATAGGGGGCTAAAGTAACAATGGTACCAATGTACAGTTTATATACAGCCACTACTTAAAGCTCCTGGTTCCCAATACCATGTACTATTTAGAATACTGAATTATTCTTATTTGCTGAGTGACTTTTCTATCAACTCCAGTTCCGGCTTATAAATACTATTGTTCATTTACATCCCCAGAATGTGATGTCCTTGTCATGTACAAAACAAGGAGTTTGAAATCTGTAAATGTATATCGAAGTGCCTAAACAGTCCAGAACTGATACCTATGGTTCTACAAGGCTAGTCAAAATGTAAGAAATTGTTACAGTATCCTCCAAGCTATACTTGAAATCGTAAGTTTTTTTATTTTGATTTTCTGTACTTGATTACAAAACATTTGTGAAGGCTTTTAGATGATTTTTTTTTCCTTTTCACAAAGTCACGTTAAAAGGGGGCATGGCCGGATGCAAATGGTCCATAGCCCAAAATATTTAGACCTACTAACAGCAGGTTTAAAAGTATCTGTGACAGATAACAATGATGAATTTGGCGCAGCATTAGACCAGGGTTGTCGGAGCCAGCAACACATTAATGAATTGCTCCCAATGTGATCATCATTCTTACATTACAATTAATGTAAAGCATTATGATGTACCTATTAAAGGTCATGACATTACATATATAAATTGTACTAAACTAATATTAACACTTTGGTTGCCTACAAAGGATACAATGATACGGATGAAAACATGAAACTGGAGAACCACAGCATTATAACAGAATTTATTTTGGAAGGACTTTCGGACTCAAAAGAATTTCAAATTTTTCTCTTTGTGATATTCTTGTATATTTATATTCTTACAGTGAGCGGCAATGTGTATTTAATCCTTGCATATAGACTCAGTCCAAACCTTCACAATCCCATGTATTTTTATCTAGCTAATTTCTCTTTTCTGGATATATGTTATATCACAGGAACTGTTCCCAAAATGTTGTCAAACTTCTTATCAGAGCAGAAGACCATCTCGGTTTCTGGCTGTGCTGTACAAATGTATTGTGTCTGGCTGTTTGGTGGAACAGAGTGTTACATCCTGGCAGCCATGGCTTATGACCGGTATAACGCCATATGTCACCCTCTTTTATATAACGTCATTATGAATAATGTCATATGCACTCAATTCATCATTGGTTCATGGATTATTGGGGCAGGGAATTCTCTCATACACACCATCCTCACATTCTCATTGACCTTTTGCAGTAATAAGATCAACCACTTCTTCTGCGATGTCCCACCTGTCCTAGAACTGTCATGTACAAACACTTGGATCAATGAGCTTGTCATCTTTCTCATAAGTGGTTGTGTCATAATCGGTTCATTCATATTTATAATGATATCTTATATTAAGATCATCTCATCTGTACTGAAGGTCCATTCGAGATCTGGAACAAGAAAAACCTTTTCAACCTGTACGTCCCATTTAATTGTTGTTACAATATTTTATGGTTCTGGTATATTCATGTACTTTAGGCCAAAATCTAGTTACGGAATGAACCAGGACAGGCTGGTATCCATCATGTATACAGTCATTGCACCATTGTTAAACCCTTTTGTGTATAGCCTAAGGAACTCTGAGGTAAAACTGGCTATGAAAAGTATTTTACATAAACTAATAAAATTGTAAAGTCATAAATGATTCAGGTTAAACTCTTCTTTAATTTTCACACTGTCACATATTTATATGGTACTAGCTGTAGCAATTACTGCTCTGTGCTACAACAAAATAAAATAGGTTAACAAAAAATACTTTATATTTATCTTTATACTGTCTCAGACTGCCTATGACTGTTTGTGTGGCTGGCAGTCTCTTTCAGTGACTGTCTATGTGGCCAGCAGTCTCTTTCAGTGACTGTCTGTCTGTCACCGACAGTCTCTTTCAATGACTGTCTGTGTGCCAAGCAGTCTCTTTCAATGACTGTCTGTATGGCTGGCAGTCTCTTTCAGGCTCAGCTTCTAACTGCCACAGCAGCAGCAGCAGGCTTCTGTATATATGGGTTATGGAATGCGTGGGGTAAAAATTTCAGCTCTAAACCTAAGCCATTTCCTGAGTCACAGGCAATAACTATGCAAATTTGGTGATTGTATACGCGACAGTACAGATTTTAGTGGACATTAGAGATGAGCAAGCACTAAATTGCTCGAGTACTTGTTACTCGAGTCGAACTTTTCTCGATGCTTGAGTGCTCCTATCGAATAACGAACCCCATTGAAGTCAATGGGAGACTCGAGCATTTTTCAAGGGGACCAAGGCTCTGCAATAAAATGTGTCATTTTATTGAGAAATAAGGAAGTCAGTCCTGTTTCTTCGTTTTTTTTATTCAAAGGAATATTTGTGGAACTTCAAAAAGGAGAATGACCCATGTTAAACATCTGCAATGTGTTCTTCACACATATTGTTCTTAACATACTATTGTGAAGAACACAGTTCGGCACTAATGTCTTCTGATACATTAGAAGATGTACGGAAACATCTGCAATGTGTTCTTCACTGTTTTCTTCACTGTGTTTTTCACTTAAATGATCCTGTGTTCATTGTGTTTTCTGTGTTCACTGTTTTCACAGTTTCACTGTGTTTCCTTAAAGGAAACCTACCACTTGTAGTGGCAGGTTTCCGATGGAAATACCGGGCACCAGCTCAGGGCGAGCTGGTGCCGGAGCTTATTTTAGTTAGTGTTTTAAACCGTGGTATCGCGGTTTAAAACACTTTTTAAACGCTATAGCCGGCGCAGGCAGGTACACGCTCGGCGCTTACCGTGCGCGCGGCTACATAGGAAGTGAATGAGAGCCGCGTGCACGGTAAGCGCCGAGCGCTTACCTGCCTGCGCCGGCTATAGCGTTTAAGAAGTGTTTTAAACCGCGATACCGCGGTTTAAAACACTAACTAAAATAAGCTCCGGCACCAGCTCACCCTGAGCTGGTGCCCGGTATTGCCATCGGAAACCTGCCACTACAAGTGGTAGGTTTCCTTTAAGTGAAAGCTCGTTATCGAGCAGGCAAAATACTTGTCCGAGCGACGAGCCGTTTCAAGTACGCTAATACTCGAACGAGCATCAAGCTCGGACGAGTATACTCGCTCATGTCTAGTAGACATACATACATACAGCTTTACTGTATATAGTAGATGTATTAATTTTAATTGTTATTGTCGTTCATGTAAAAATAGAAAAACATTTTTTAGAGATGACTACATAAAATCAGAAGATAGAATGAAAGGTAGATACCATATGTTAATATTGAAGTGTGGCAATACATAAAAGCGTAGAATTCAGACAGAGGTGTCTAATTTAGTGCCATCCCAAATGCCATTATAATGCTGCTGATAGAGGACATACAACTAAAGGAAGATGCATGGGAAGATTTAAAAGGAAAGAAAGTAAAGGAAAATCTATGTTTAACCACTGACCTTACCCTAGATTGTAAGAGACAACTGGGTGACCTTCCATTCCTGAATTGCATGACCTGAAATACAGAGACAAAAACATAGTGAGCAGAAATACGAAAAAAAAACTAAATAAAGCACTACTGTTTATTCTAATATGCCTTATTGCTGGCTTCAATGTTGTTGTATATGCCGCTCACGCTTTATTCTATCTAGACGTAGATTGGCTATGTTATGCAATAGTTCAACATGAGTACTGCATAGATTACCACATTTAACATCCCAGAAAGTATTCAGACTCCTTAAAATGTTTTAACTCTTTGTTTCATTGCAGCCAATTGGTATGATCAAAAGTTTTTTTTTTGCTCATTAATGTACACTCTGCATCACATTTTGAAAGAAAAAAACAGAAATGTATATATTTTTGCTAATTTATTAAACAAGAAAAGCTGAAATATCACATGATCAAGTAACAAGTATTCAGACACTGTGCTGTGACATTCATATTTAACTTACATGCTGTCTATTTCCTTCTGATCCTCCTTGAGATGTTTCTACTCGTTCATTGGAGTCTAGCTGTGTTTTATTAAACTAATTGGACTTGATTAGGAAAGGCAAACACCTGTCTATAAATAAAACTTCACAGCTCACAGTGCATGTCAGAACACATGAGAACCACGTCTAAGTAACTGTCCAAAGAGTACAGAGACCAAATTGTGGCAAGGCACAGATTTGGCCAAGGTTACAAAAGAATTTGTACATCACTTAAGGTTCCTAAGAGCCCAGTGGCCTCCATAATCCTTAAATGGAAGAAGTTTGGGATGACCACAACTGTTCTATGACCTGGCTATCCAGCCAAATTAGCAATCATGGGGAGACTTTGTGAGAGAGGCAAAGAAAGAATGGCAGAGGAGAGAGATTTGCAAGAAAGAATGGCAGAGGATCCCCAAATTCTGGTGTGAAAAACTTGTTGCATCGTTCCCACGAAGACTCCGGGCTTTACTAGCTCAAAAGCCTCTTCTACTCAATACTGAGCAAAGGGTCTGAATACTTATGATCATGTGATTTTTCAGTTTTTCTTGTTTATTAAATTAGCAACAATATCTACATTTCAGTTTTTTTCTGTGAAGATAAAATGTACAGAGTGTACATAAATGAGCAAAAAAAAAACTTTTTTGATCTTACTAATGGCTGCAATGAAACAAAGATCAAAAAATTTTAATAATGTATGTATCGAAAATACTTTCGATACCCATTGGGGGGGGTTTACTAATTCTGGCACAAGCACGACTGTCGGCATCAGAGATCAGTCTCCGGAATGCACAGCCCGATGTATTAAAGTGGTGCACGGCTGTTAGTGATTACTGGGTAGACGGAACTATTCAGTTGTGCGCCAGAAAAATGCCGACATCAATTAAATGTGTGCCCAAATCTTACATGGAGTGCGCCTTAATTTTGCTCTCTGACCAATTTTTTCCTGGTCTACTGTGCGCCAAAAATTGCGCCTAAAAATGCAGACAAAATACACATAAATGTGGAGAATAATGTGGAAGCGTTAGGTCACGCTCACTTGCGCCAAAAAAAGATGGAGAAGTCGGGATAGTCGGAAACATCTGTTCTTTCTGGCGCAAACTCATTATAAATGATCCGCAACAGTTCCAAAAAAACCATTATAATACCGGCATTTTTTGGCGCAGATGCGATAATACATGTCCCCCATTGTATGTACACATACTGGGATGTTGCCATGTGTTCATGCATATAGGTCTATCCTCCAATCTCCATTGAATATTTCCTAGTTCTCTAAGCAGTATGGGTCACTACAGGATGGGCCATTTATAGAAAGTGCTACACAGGTCTTTAACCAACCTAAGGTCAGTCCTACATTCAGGATCCTTGTAGGTCATGTTAAAGGAAACCTACCACTTGTAGTGGCAGGTTTCCGATAGCAATACCGGGCACCAGCCGGAGCTTATTTTAGTTAGTGTTTTAAACCGCGGTATCGCGGTTTAAAACACTTTTTAAACTTTATAGCCGGCGCAGGCAGGTACGCGCTCGGCGCTTACCGTGCACGCGGCTACATAGGAAGTGAATGAGAGCCGCGTGCACGGTAAGCGCCGAGCGCGTACCTGCCTGCGCCGGCTATAACGTTTAAAAAGTGTTTTAAACCGCGATACCGCGGTTTAAAACACTAACTAAAATAAGCTCCGGCACCAGCTTACCCTGAGCTGGTGCCCGGTATTGCTATCGGAAACCTGCCACTACAAGTGGTAGGTTTCCTTTAACTGCTGTTTGTTACCTTTTGGACAATAGCAAAGCAGAATTTCTTGAGTGGATTGCAGTGTACAGGCAGTCCCCTACTTTAGGACACGCGACTTACAGAGAACCCCTAGTTACAGATCGACCCCTAGTTACAGACGGACCCCTCTGGCCAATGTGACCTCTGGTGAAGCTCTCTGGATGCTATTACTTTACTCCCAGGCTGCAATGATCAGCTGTAAGGCGTCTGTAATGAAATTATATTGATGATCCTTGTTCCCATTACAGCACAAAATTTAGAAAATCCATTTGTCACTGGGACAAAAAAAAATTTGTTTGGAGAAACAATTATAAAATATACAGTCCCGACTTACATACAAATTCAACTTAAGTACAGACCAAATCTATCTTGTATGTAACTCGGGGGCTGTCTATATTCCTTTTTTTATTTTACAAATCTTAGTAGCCTGCAGTGGCAGGAAATACATTGTTGAATAAAGACAAATATTGGTAATAAAAATAAAGGCCTGATATTTTGCTAACATAAGAAAATTTGGGCTGATTTTGGAATTGTTTTTTGAAAACCAGTGTTTTATCTCCAGTTATGAACTCAATGTATGTTATAATGTCAAAATAAGGTCTTTTTATGTTTTACTGTATATACTTAAGTATAAGCCGACCCGAGTATAAGCCGAGACCAATAATTGTACCACCAAAAACTGGAAAAAACTATTGACTCAAGTATAAGCCGAGGGTGGGAAATGCATTGGTCACAGCCTCCCCAGTATATAGCCAACCAGACCCCTATAGTATACAGCCAGCCCAGCCTGCCCTTAGTAGTATACAGCCTGCCCTTAGTAGTATACAGTTTGCCCCAGTAGTATACAGCCTGTCCTTAGTAGTATACAGCCCGCCCTTAGTAGTATACAGCCTGCCCCCAGTAGTATACAGCCTGCCCCCAGTAGTATACAGCTTGCCCCCAGTAGTATACAGCCTGCCCCCAGTATTATACAGCTTGCCCACAGTAGTATACAGCCTGTCCTTAGTAGTATACAGCCTGCCCTTAGTAGTATACAGCCTGCCCCCAGTAGTATACAGCCTGCCCCCAGTAGTATACAGCTTGTCCCCAGTAGTATACAACCTGCCCCCAGTATTATACAGCTTGCCCACAGTAGTATACAGCTTGCCCCCAGTAGTATACAGCCTGCCCCCAGTAGTATACAGCCTGTCCCCAGTAGTATACAGTTTGCCCCCAGTAGTATACAGCTTGCCCCCAGTAGTATACAGCCTTCCCCCAGTAGTATACAGTTTGCCCCCAGTGGTATACAGTTTGCCCCCAATGGTATACAGTCTGCCCCCAGTGGTATACAGCCTGCCCCCAGTAGTATACAGCCTGCCCCCAGTGGTATACAGCTTGCCCCCAGAAGTATACAGCTTGCCCCCAGAAGTATACAGCTTGCCCCTAGCATTAAAAAAAAATAAACTTATATACTCACCCTCCGGTGGCCCCGATGTGCAGCGCTGCTCCCCTGATGTCCGCGCCGCTTGTCTTCAGGCTACCGCGCCTGTCTTCTTTCTTCTGCGGAAGCCTGAAGACAAGCGGCGTGGACATCACGGGAGCAGCACTGCACATCGGTTTATTATTTTTTAAGTATTTTTTACTCTTTATATTGACTTGTGTATAAGATGAGGGGACGTTTTTCAGCACATTTTTTGTGCTGAAAAACTCGGCTTATACACAAGTATATATGGTATATATTTCTATATGTTCTCTTGTATTTATTTCTAAATATTTAATGGTATGCCCTCGGGTCTTCTTTGCTGTCCGTCGGTCAGCGGCAGGTCCGTGACGTCAGCCACAGCAGAAGAAAGAAGACTGGCTCGGAAGCCTGAAGACAAGCGGCGCGAAAGCCTGAAGACAAGCGGCCGGACATCGGGAGAGCAGCGCTGCACATCGGGGCCACTTGAGGGTGAGTATATAAGTTTATTATTTTTTAAGTATTTTTTACTCTTTATATTCACTCGTGTATAAGCCGAGGGGACGTTTTTCAGCACATTTTTTGTGCTGAAAAACTCGGCTTATACACGAGTATATACGGTATATATTTCTATATTTGCTCTAAATTTATTTATTTCTAAATATTTAGAGTAGATTTATAGCCAAGTTGCTTGTAACTTCATCCGCATTTAATCTTTTAGGATTGCGTCTGTAATCGAAAGCACTAATGAGAAAAAAATGATGAATGTGCTATAAAAATAATCATAAAAAAATTAAATATGTTTAGTAAACTCCTAGCAGTTCTTGCAACAGCTGTTACCATACCATTAGAGGTAACTGCTAAAAACATATTTTATAACTAGAGACAAGTCCAGTGACATTTCTTAAAGAAGAGTTATAAACTTCAGCCACTACAGATGCTACTTTGAAGAAACTGAAATTCTGAGAGAAGAATCTGGCTACAAGCCATAGAAAAGTCCATTTAAACAAAACAGCTACCTTATATACTCGAGTATAAGCCGACCCGAGTATAAGCCGAGACACCTTATTTTACCACAAAAACCTGGTAAAACCTAATGACTCGAGTATAAGCCGAGGGTGGGAAATGCATTGGTCACAGCCCCCCCCCCCAAGTATATAGCCAGGAAGTCCCCAGTAGTATACAGCCAGCAGCCCCCAAGTATATAGCCAGCCAGCCCCCAGTAGTATATAGCCAGCAGCCCCCCAGTATATACCCTGCCAGCCACTGCCCCAGTATATAGCCTGCCAGCCCCTATGCCCCAGTATATAACCTGCCAACCCCTGTGCCACGGTATATAGCCTGCCAGCCCCTGTGCCCCGGTATATAGCCTTCCAGCCCATGCCCCTCTCAATAGCCTGCCAGCCCCTGTCTTCTTTGCTGTCCATCGGTCAGCGGCAGGTCCGTGCCGCGCACAGAGCTGACGTCAGCCACAGAAGCTGACATCACAGGCTGCCGGCACACACAATACTATTGCAGCGGTGGCGGCTGATGTCAGCGCCTGTGACATCGCACGGACCAGCTGCTGATCGACGGATCACACAGAAGACCCGAAGGGGGCTGCCGGAAAGGTGAGTTTTGATTTTTTTTCTTTTTTTTGTGTCGATTTTTGTTTGACTCGAATACAAGCCGAGTTTGAAATGTGCTGAAAAACTCGGCTTATACTCGAGTATATATGGTAATTTACAAACCTCCTTATGTCTGGGTGCACACCGGCATTGTAGCTTTTCTGTTACAGTCTATAACAGCCTTTAGTTTACAACTGGTTGTCATGACCCAAAGGCTACTACAAAGTACTGCAGTATATGGTAGGATTGATCAGACAACCTAGGATTAAAGTACCATGGGCGGGATGAAAAATAGTAAAAAAAAAATGAAATAAAAAGTAAAAAAATAAATTAATTAATAAACCCTAAAAGTTCAAATCACCCCCCTTTCCCTAGATCTGATATAAAAATAAATAAGTTCAATCATGAAAAGGTATCACCTGGTCCCAAAATGTCCTGTCTATCAAAATATTATAACAGTTATTAACGCCGTTGAACCCTGTAACAGAAAATAGAGGCCAAATGTCTGAAATGGCACATGTTCATGATTTTGCAACATATAAAAATTTTACAAAAAGTAATCAAAAGGTTGTACAGTCCTCAAAATAATAGCAATGAAAACATCAGCTCATCTTGCAAAAAATACACAGCTCCGTACACCAAAGTATGAAAAAGTTATTAGTGTCAGAAGGTGGCAAAAATAAATTTACTATCCACATGATCGTACTGAACCAAAAAATAAAGCAGAGGTGTTATTTGGAGCGCACTGTGCACGTCATAAAATTCATAAAATCTGAGTCCATAAGAAAATGGTGCACTTTCCAGGACAAGGCATGGAATAATAAATACCATCAGTGAAAAGTGCAATTTGTTACACGGCAATAAGCTCTCATACAGCTCTGGGTATTCCCATGAAGACACATGTCTTAAATGTACTCAGGATAACAAAATAACACATTCTGTAATTCAATGTTATCAACAAAAATACTGCATTTCACAAATATAATTCCAACCTGACTCTATCAATCCTGGAGTACACAATTTTGGTTGCCTCTAGAACCGGCCCTGGATCTTCTGAATTTAGGGTCATTTAGACATCTTGCTCATCTGTCTGACACTGAGCTTCTTTCTCCCTCTAGCCCCCAGCCTTGTATTCCAGGACAAGCTCACACAGGCACACACTAACTTCCTGACAGCCAACTCAAGAGGAGAGTAAAGCTACAGACAGATAAGATCTTTTATTAGTGAGGAGGCACAGCAGATCATACAGTATGTATTATACGAGAAATATAGCAAAGTTGTGTATGTTACAGCTCCGATAGTAGTCATGTTTAATATGCATCTCACGGATCTAATCATCTCTGATCTGTATTATCTCTCTTTTTCTGTGTCAGATACTAGTAATATGTTCATAAGGTAGATGACAGTGTATATACACCTGTACCCTGATTATCTAAACACATTGTCAGCTCACAGAACTAGATGGATCATAATGTGTCTGCTTAGGGTCCCCATTGGAAGGAGGAAGCCACAGCACCGAGGAATAGATTATGAAGAAGTCTTTATTGGTGCATCATCAAGGCATAAAAAAGCGACGTTTCGATTCAAATGCGAATCTTTTTCAAGCATAAACAACATGACCATAACAAACATATATATAGAAAAACTAGTGATGACATCATTTCCTTTAGTGAACAAGGATTAAAAGTACATAATTGCCATAAAGATTCATATATATATTTTAAAAAAACAGTACAGAGAGACTATAGCATTCAAAGGTGCAATCTATTGTGCAATAAAGTGTAAAACAGATAAGTATAGGGCCGAGATAAAGCTCCACACGTGTATCTCATTAGTGACGTGGTTTTAAAGATCCTCAGTATGATCGGAGCCGACTGCCCCTACTGCGCATGCGTGGCTATTGTGGTAGTCAAGACAACATCCTTCCTTATATGTTATTTCCGGATTCCTTGCCGGCTTCGTCCGTCCCAATCACGTGATCTCCAATCACGTGACCCGAGCCCCGGTCATATGATTTTCTGAGTATCCGAAGGGACGACAATTGCAGTGCCAGCATTAAAGACATATTTGGTGAGTATATTATACAGATATATTGCAATAAGGATCACAAACATCTGAAGCAATTGGACAATATATATCGAGAGTCAAGTAATATTTAGATAATATCTTTATATGTAGTGTCCGATGCCTAGTGATCCATCAATTAGATTTCTTAATCTGTGACTGCCACGTATACATACCATACGGCACACGAATGAATCCCCACAATAAATATTAAAAATAATTTGCAATGAAAAAATACAGTAAATTCGGAGGTCCACTCATCCAACCCAACCACACCCCAACCACACCCCAACCACACCCTGGAATCTTACACTGACCATCACTGAGTGATAGCAGCTAAAACATCAATAAAACTGAGTAACATTGTAAAGTAAGGGGTTAAAAATTATCTTTATTGTGTAAACTTCACAAGGGGATTACAATCTGAGAATTTTCTTTCATGGGTAAACCCCTTTAATAACAAAAGGGGCACACCTCAAATGGCTATATCTTGTGAATCCTCACTGTGATTGGAATACTCCTTTAATACTTCCCATAACCTACTGTATTCATAGGATAGGTCATCAAAAGTTAAATAATGGTGGCAATGAAATAAGAAGTTCTCTATAGAAAATGTAACAATAATAATTTTTATAACTTTAAGTAAGGATTAAAAAAGTTTTATTAGCAAAGTTGTAGAATACAGCAAACACATGACCCATCTGTGATAGCGAAAACTTACTATGACATTCCCTTGTTTCTGCACATAATTAATCCCTGGGATACAACATGCCCTCATGAGGTTTCCATCTATAGTCTACTAAAGCTGTTAAATAGACAAAAGAATCATTTTAGTCACAATATGACACTTCTCAAGTTATTTATGTGACATGAAATTCATTTTACATAAAGCAATATCTCCTCCTTAGATGGTAAACATAATGAACATAATGTCACATGAGCATTTATCTCATTTGGACAAAGCCCTGAGTGTTGTGGAGGTGAGTCCTTGTGTTCATGAAATCTTTGTTTGCATGTCCTATAATGTATTTTTGGTTTATATCAGTAACACTTTATGTTATTTAGTGGGATAAATGTCACATTCAAGTTCTTTGTCATATATGATTATAAATATAAGATCAAGGTAAAAATATTAATACAGACTAATACCAAATATATGAAAGGACATTAACAGTCAGTGTCATCTTATTCAATATTTAATATATATCAGAAGTATTTTGTTCAGTATTTTGTATCAGTATTTGTAAATCAACAACGGGAATTGATCATAAAGAGGGAAAATGCAATTCCATGTATTTCATGCCTATGTTTAAGTTTAATCAGGTCGCACAAAGGTTTAATTAATCATAACACTTCCTATTAGAATCCAAAAGTTTTTCTTGTAGCCCGTTTTATCACAATTTTGTTGTGATTCTGCTACGATGTAATTGTAATTATTGTGTAATTCTGCTTAAATGCACAACTGTGGATTTGCTGCATCTTTGTGTTAATTATCCCAAAAAGAGAAAAAGTGCAACATAAAAATACAACCAGTTTTTTCTTTTCCCCATTGCCACTTGTTTGCTTAACACCACCTTTTTTCACTCTTCTTCTTAGGGTATTCCAAATATTTGACACCATTTTTTTTTTTTGGTCAGGTTTTCTGGCAGGAATTATGACTGACAAGCCATATTTTCTAGTCAGACTCCGGCCACCAGATTCTGATATGAATATATGACATGTTGGCCCTTACCCAGTGGCCCCCAATTTATTTCGATGGGGAAGAGATTTGGTCATGTTAAATCCACCATGAAAACTAGCCTTTAGCTGTTTAGGCTGCAAATGTTTACTTTTTGTTGCCCACTCAACAATTTACAGTGAGTGCAACACATTCTTTGACCCCTTAAGGGAGCAGGGTTTTTTAGCTCATTTTTCCCTCTCCACCTTCAAAATTCGTAACCTTTTAATTTTTCCGTGTACAGAGCGGTGTGAGGCCTTATTTTCTGCATAACAAATTTTTCTTCTCAGTAGCGTTATTTATTATTCCATGCTGTGTACTGGGAAGCTGAAAAAAAATTCCAAATGTGGTGCAATTGGTAAAAAAATGCATTCGTGTCACTTTTTTGTGGGCTCAGTTTTTACGACTTTTCCTGTGCGCTCCAAATAACACCACTGATTTATTATTTGGTTCAGTACGATCACGGTGATACAAAAATGTATCATTTAAAATTTTTTAATTTAAGTTTTATTGTTTTCTCAAAAATTAAACGTGTACGAAAAAAATTTTTTTGCCATCTTCTGGCACTAATAACTTTTTCATACTATGGTGTATGAAGCTATATGTGGTGTCATTTTTTGCAAAATGAGCTAACATTTTCATTGCTGCCATTTTGAGGACTGTGTGACCTTTTGATCACTTTTTCTTAAATTTTTTATGTGATGTAAAATGGTGTAAAAGGAGCGTTTCGGGCATTTGGACACTATTATCCGTTATGGGGTTCACCATCAGCAATAACCATTTTATAGATTTAAGGCATTTTGAGATGCAGTGATACCTAACATGTTTCTGATTTCTGTTTCTTTTTATTATGTTTTATATCAGTTCTAGGAAAAGGGGGGGTGATTTGAATTTTTATTTTATCATTATTATTTTATTATTTTTTAAACTTTTTAAAACTTTTTTTAAAATTTTTTAGACCCTCTAGCCCCAGATGGTCTGATAATTCCTACCATTCCTACCATATACTGCAATACTACTGTATTTTAGTGTATGGCATTGTTACACAGTATTCATTACAATGAGCCACTGGCTCATTGTAATGAAACTGCTGAAACCAGACACCCTTGAGTCTGACAAAGACTTGAGGTTGTCATGGCAACTGATCGCCACTCCCCGATGATGTTCGGGGGGACAACAATCGCAACAAAGATGGCGGCATTGGAAGGGTTAATACCCACGATCGGTGCTTGCACTGATAGCGGGTATTATTGGTGGGTGTATGTTGGTGTATGAAGAGGGCTCAGCTCGTGAGCCCTCTTCACATAGCCTGCACACCACTGTGCCCTTCATGTATGGCACAGAGAGTGAAGAGGTTAAATGGATCTTGTAATACATTTTCAATATACTTTACGATAGAAAATCTTTCTACCTGCCTTTCGTGCTGCACTTTGCAGTGTGTATACATCAGCTTTTCCTCCATACTCACATAGACAGTGTCTACATAAGGAGAAGCACAAAAGTTTCTAATTAACTCCTCACACTGTTTAAATAGGTGTATCTTCTTAGAGAACTGAATTATCCGTTAAATATTTCAAGGTATGTAAGTGAACCTGTCATCAGAAATGTGATTCCAATAGCCTGTGCTATGCTGATTTTAAAACTGCCTTTGTCAGCATTCTGATTAATTTCAGTAGTTTATAACAGTTTATTTTACATTACCTGGCTCCCTGCCAGCAGTGTGTGGTGAGTCACAGTGGAGTGGGGGCAGCTGCAGAGTGTGTGCATGTGTCAGTCTCTTCTCATTCACACTCATCCAACTCCCTACCTTCCACACTTCCTGTCACGTGCATTGAGCAGGTAGGGGAGAGAGGGGGGTCATGTGGCGGAGAGGAAGAATGCATGATAAAACACAGGCACATAGTCTGTTGCAGCTGTCCCCTAACCCTGGGACTTACCACACTCTACTGGCAGGGAGCCAGGTAATGTAAAATAAACTACAGCATCATAAGCTACTGTAATGATTCAGAATTCTGAAAAAGGCATTTTTAAAATCAGCATAGCACAGGCTACTGAAACCTGTCACCAGCTAAAAATGACCTTCCTGGTGACAGGTACATTTTAAGCATTCTCTCTTTGTCTATCTGCTGTGTAGTGACTGGATATCAAATTTAAGTTAAACAGCTTACTGCAATGGGGGGAAAAAACAAAAAAATAAATAACCGATAAGCTTTTTTCTTTAATAAAATATACAACTCTGTGATATATTTTATTTAAGAAAAAAGCTTATCTGTAATTTAAAAACTACATTGTTTATTGAAGGGAGACTATAGTCTTCACCAAGCGTTTTAATCTGCTGGCAGCATGGTTTGGAGAAATGTGCTATGATTTCCAACTGCCCATTATGCCATATCAAAGAACCTCCCAGGTTAATCCCTACGCTAATACAGTTGGCACACAAAGGATGTGTTCTCAGCATATGGAGCACTGCTAATCCCACTTTTATCACTTTGCTCTTCTTCTAGTATCACCCCATTGTTCAAGATAAATCTCCTGTTAATCTGGTGGAGAATATCAGTGCTACTGGTGGTAAAACCACAACCTTGCTGCCCAAACTACCTCATTAGCATACAGATTCAAATAAGAATTTCTTAGATATAGCATCTTAAAGGCATGTTTGAAATCTCAATGACTTCTTTCTACAGCATGATAACAGCAAATTATAGTGTTTGGGGGAGTTGGTATATCACAAGATTGTTTGCATTCACAGTCTTTTTTAAATGATATCTGTTTTTTATTTTTTTATAGCAAATTTATCAATAAAGATTCTTTTTCAAAGCATCTGCTTTGTGTTGTTATGCTCTCTGACAAAAATAACAGTTTTTCCCTTCCCATTCTCAGGTACCTATACATTTCTGATTTCTAGTTTTTCAGCATTTTCTTATTGGGTTTCTCTGGGTTTAGGAGGGTGATTAGAAAATTAGATTAAAAAATTAGAAAATAACCCCATACATGAATGGAAATTATTGAAGATGTTTTGTACTATACATTGGTCTTAAAGTGCACTGTCCTAAAATATTAAATAAACATTATAATTATTAAAAACTTCTTCAAATCATAAAAAAACAGAAATGCTATGGGGTGGCTGTGGGACAGACAGGAATGAAGTTTCTTTAGTCTGAAGAACTATTATTAGGGAAATGGTTGGTTATGCAGATCGGTGTGACATTGTTTTCAGTTTCGTGTAACTATTCAAACATTTTGGAAGGACATTCATAAATTCATCGTTTTACTGATGGATAAAACTTGGCTCAAAATTTTCCAAAATTACTCTTTTACATAATATAGAGCTAATACATTTAATTCAGCCACTGACATATCATGCAACTAAAATGTGCAAACTGTCTGTGGAATGCTGTTTGTGCAACTTTAAGCAAAAATTAAAAAGCAATATGAAACAAAAAAACTGTAAAATGTGAAAAAATGTAAAATAATAGAAAAACTAAATTTAAAACACAGCCAAAGCACAGATATGCCCTTTATGAGCAAGTCCTATTGCTACTTGAATTTGCACCTCGGGCAGTTTTTCTCTACTTTCATCAGCACTTGAGTGGACTTCACACTTTAATTACATAAGGACTGCAAACAACGGATCATGAACCATTGTTTGTGACCTGATATTGCACACAATCATATCATGTGGGGTCTTAGACTCAAGTTTCTGCTGGTAAAGTGCTAGTAGCAGTCATAAACTGGTTTATGACTCTACAGTCTGGTATGAGTTGCCCGCAACAAAGATACAAATTCAGATTTCTTGATGCAGATTTTGAAACTACTATAAAACTTGATGTGGATTGCAAGGGGAGAAGAACCATTTACCTTTTATAGGTTCTCAACTTTTATGATCTAGTCCTAAACCTGCTTTGCAAAGCCTGATTAAAGTAGGGAGTTCTTGGATTTCTTATTTCCTATTTTATTGTATGTTGATGAGATAATCGGCAAAAATGTCAAAAAGATAAAGTTTATTGGCATTTGGAGAAAGTTTTACAAGTTCTTAGAAATGGTGGTAATAATGGTATAACCAATAAAAGAGAGATTTACGTTATTAGAAGATTGACACAATGATAAAATGTACAAAGTGTATTTCTAATTCTCAAACCCCCAGGTTTAGCTTTAATCTATGAAGCAGTTTAGCAATATCATTTTCCTACAGCATCATACTGTCATACTGTGATGACCATTTTCTGTCCGATCAAGGCTAATGCATGGAGAAGTTTTAACCATAGTGAGATGTGATGCTGTGAGTTTTTGAATTACCGTGGCTGTACTTTATCATGGTGACATGACACTAAATGCATGGCATGTACAGGCAGTTCCCGGGTTACATACAAGATAGGGTCCAAAGGTTTGTTCTTAAGTTCAATTTGTATGTAAGTCGAAACTGTATATTTAATAATTGAAGTTCTAGAATAATTTTTCTCTTTTGTCCCAGTGACAATTGGAGTTTCAAATTTTTTGCTGTAATTGGACCAAGGATTATCAATAAAGCTTCATTACAGACACCTGACAGCTGATCATTGCAGTCTGGGACTGTAGTAAAGCATCCAGAGAACTACATCAGAGGTCACAATGGGCAGAGGGGCCTGTCTGTAACTATGGGTTGTCTGTAAGTTGGGTGTCCTTAAGTAGGGGACCGCCTGTATACTATAATGCAGTATAATTCAATAACTCACTATGATTTTCTGAATTCCATGTATGCAAGGCAATTTAGGCCAGGAAATGTGGCCAACACACGACTCTCAGACAGGACCTGCTGGAATGAATGGATGATGGCACCAGACAACATACCCCCTTTTTTCATGTGTAGCCTTATAAAATACTTAAAAATAGATTTAATTATTTTGAGTTAAAATTTTTATGTGATTCTGTTAATCCTCAGTTATAAAAATATGAAGAATAAAATGCTAAAAAAGAACCAAACAACAACCATAGATTTCATCCTTGTAGGATTTTCCGGGGCTCCTGTTTTCCAGCAATTACTCTTTGTCATATTTTTACTCATCTATGTTATTACAGTAATGGGTAATCTATCCATAGTCTTTGCCTACAAGCTTACTACATCTCTTCACACCCCAATGTATTTCTTTCTTGCCAATTTATCCATTCTGGAGATCTGTTACATTTCTACCACTGTGCCTAAAATGTTGTCAAACTTTCTATCATCCCTTAAGACCATCTCGTTCTCCGGCTGTGTCATACAGATGTACTGTTTTTTGCTCCTGGGTGGAACAGAGTGCTATCTTCTTGCAGTGATGGCCTATGATCGCTATAACGCCATATGTAACCCTCTCTTATATGGGACTATTATGAATAAAAGAATATGCATTCAGCTTGTTGCAGTATCATGGATTGGTGGCGCTATTAACTCTTTAATACACACAAGTCTTACTTTTAGCTTGTCCTTCTGTGGACATAATAAGATCAACCATTTCTTCTGTGACATCCCACCTATAATGCAGTTGGCCTGTACATCAACCTGGATAAATGAGATTGTCCTCCTTGTGGCATGTGGTTGCGTCATTGTCAGCTCTTTTATATTAACCCTTGTATCCTATACACATATCATCGCAACGGTTGTGAAAATAAAGTCAACATCTGGAAGGAAGAAAGTGTTCTCCACATGCTCCTCTCACCTCATGGTTGTGACTTTCTTTTACGGTTCTGCTACTTTTATGTATTTTAGGCCCAAGTCCAGTTACTCAATGGATCAAGATAGGGTGATATCGGCTTTCTATGCCTTCATTGCCCCATTTCTCAATCCCTTCATCTATAGCCTGAGAAATAGTGATGTGAAGGCAGCTGTTAAGCGGATAGTTTGTCTTATAGTTTTAGGTCACAGACATTGAAGGTCCTGGACAATGCTTCTATTGTCCATTGGCTGTGCAGAACTTTATCCAGAAAATATGTTAGGAAACTGTATTATATGCACCTATCCAATATACCTGCATTAACTGAATCTTTACCAAGTAAAGAGAAGCTTCAGGAAACATCCATTTTTAATTTATTCTCTAAACTTATTTTACTCTCCATCAACAGTCCAACCTCTATCCTTGGCTGACATAATATTATTCATAATATAATTCAGACGTATCTAATCTATCTAATGCCTAATATTAAAACTAAGACACAAAGATTGTACCAGAATCTTTTTTTCAGCTTTTTCTTAGCCTTCAGACTCTTCTGTTCCTTCGTTTTTGGATGAATTTGTTGTTTGGTGCTTTAATTTTGGTGTAGTAGAAAGTAAAGTTTTAAAGTAGATTTTTTTATCATAAAATGTTGTTATAAGTAATATGATGTATGATGATGATGTTGAATCACCAGTCTGCTTTCTACCACTCAATCAGGTATTAATTCAGGACAGACATCCTCAATTCTTTTCCAGAGATTTCAGGTACTGCCCAGAGACCGCAAGACAATGACAATAATTGTAGCAGCAATGGTGATAGCTTTGCAGATATAGATGAATGTATTGTCTTACCAAGATGTTATACCTCCATCTATAATTTGCCTCTTCAGCCTCACATCAATCAGCCCTCCTTGACTTCGGTTCTGCATCCCTTCCATTCCTTTATATCCTTCCAACTTTCTAACTTACTGCAGTTTTCCTCACAAATGTGCCAGATGATCGAATACTGACGCACATTTTTTGGTACACCTTTATCATAAAGCATTTGAAACAATTCTTTCGAGTTGCTGTATTAAATGTGTCGCAAACTCCAACTAACCACTAACACACCCCTTTAAGTACACTTCATTTCTGTCTTGTCAGAGTCTTGTCACAGTGCCGCAACACAGAACTGGAGCAGACACTTCTCAAATACATGTAAAAGCTCAGATAGATTGGAACCCCTGTGCCGCTTACCAGGGAATCCTATCCACTCCTGGGCAGCCCCAAGGTCTGCGCGATGCTCTTGGCAGTCAGTCCCCTTCCGGGTCTGACTGTAAATTGTCTGCGCATGTGTCTGCATGCCAGACTGATTACACTGCTCCACAATGAATTAGTATTGTAGAGCAGTGTATTGGAATTGAACCCACGATCAGAGCATCGCTGGTTCAAGTTCAAGTAAGTATAAGTAAAAGAATTTTAAACATTAGAATAATTAATATATAAATACATAAAAATATAAGCCCCTAAAATTTCACTTTCCCATAAAAACACTTAATAAAGTATAAAAAACTCAAAACAAAAAAAAACTCTACATAGTTGGTACTGCCGTGTCCGTAACTGCATAATAAAACAGAATCATTAGTGGACCTGCACAGTAAACACCAGGAAAAAATCCATAAAAACTTTGAAAAAAAAATGTAATTAATAAGCGATAAAAAAAAGTTACGCACTCTAAAATAATACCACTAAAAAGAACAACTCTTCTTGCAAAATATAAGCCCCTGACCAGATTTTTCAGCCATAAAATAAGAAAGTTATGTTTATGAAAAGATGGTGATGCTAAAATGAACAAGATTTTCTCCAAATTAGTTTTTCTTCAGTTCTTCAGTTAAATTGAATACAATACATGAAACCCCCATATATTTGGTGTTGCTGCATCCGTGACAATCTGCAAAATAAAACAAAATCCTTTTTAGACCCGCAAAGGGAACCCCATAAAAAACAACCCCAAAAAACACTCAAAAAAATATAATTTTTAATACCCTTTAAAAATGCTCTAAAAAGTGCTAACAAAGTTTTGAACTATAAAATAAGACCACTAAAAAGAACAGCATTTTTCGCAAAAAAATAAGCCTTTAACCAGATTTCAGTATCAGTGCACTCAGGAGAAATTGGGTATCAAACTTTGTGGAGCCTTTTGCAAATTGCAAATGTTTAATTTGCCACCCAAAATGTGTGTATTTCCAATAATATTACAATTTGCAGAATGCACCTCCATTTTTTTCACCCCTATAAAACACCTAAAGGGTTAACAACCTTCTCAAAAGTTGTTTTTCATACGTTAAGGGGTGTAGTTTAATTTACAAGTCTAGCTATTATTTAGGCCTCTAGCAGTTAATTAAAAGTTGAGCAGGTCCATCTAAATATGGGTTTTGCTGATTTTCCAAAAAAATGTAAAAATGGCACCCAAAATCTGAGCCTCATAACATTCTAGTAAAATAGGTGGTATCTTAAAAAACCATGCCAACATAAAGCAGACAGTTAGGAAATATAAGTTATGAATTTATTTGGGTGCTATGACTATCTGCATCAAAAGTAGGGAATTTAGAGTCCCGAAGTGGTTAAAGTAAGTGCTTGTTTTACCCATGAGATCACAAATCATCAACATCCCCACTTTGCTGTGACTCTTCTCCTATGGGTACATTCACACAGCGGTATGCCCGCCGTGCGGGCATACCGCCGTGTGCTGGAGAGGAGGAGGAGGCAGCCCCTCCTCCCTTCATAGAGAATAGCGGCGCACGGCCGCACACACGCCAAAAGATAGAGCATGCTCTATCTTTTTGCGGTGTGCGGGCCGGATCGGTGCCACACATGTGTGGCACCGCATCTGCGCCGCGCCGCTATTGCCATCTATGGGGACGTACATGCGGCCGCAAGTTTGCGGCCGCATGTACGTCCCCGCAGACGGCCATGTGAATGTGCCCTATCAGGGTGACCTACACAGAAACAGTCTACTACATCAGATTTATTATACAAGATAGGACACTGTGATAAATCAGGTGCAATATAAGCTGATCTGTCTTACCCTACTTGGTTTTGGTTCTGTTTTATGTAGTAGGCTTGGTTCTGGTAAAAATTTTACCAGTTTTCTTTATTATGGTATCTATGTAATGGAGAGCACTGTGATGTGGCTACTGGAGGAGCACTGTGACTTGGCTACTGAAGGAACACTGTGACGGCTCTTGGAGGATCACCTTGACTTGAGCTTTCTGTTTACCCCCAAAGGGCTGATTGTAATGTTATTACTGTATGAATGTAACCACTAAACAGCTTACTTAACTGTTAATGTGTAGCTACAGTTATACAGTAATAAAATGACATTCAGCCCTTTTAAGGCAACCACGAGGCTAATGTGGTCCCCAGTGAAAATGAGTTTGACACCCCTAGACTTAAGACCACATACAAAGAACTTTGCTAACTGCAATACACCCAAAACCACATGATGTTTACGAGTGGAAATGGGAAAGGGAATGAAAATAAAGGGCAGAGGGTGGTGTGTTCACATGCCTGAAACGTTAAGAAAAACAGACACAAAGAGAAGAGTAGGGAGAATGAGAAGGTTCCAATCTTCTAGTCCTTATGTGTCAAGTGAGGCATCTCCTGGAAAACCAAACAGTTCAAACAGTTTATAAGCTGCCAGACATCCCGGAAAGCCGTGTGTGTGCGCACTCAAACAATTCACAAAGCTTATCATGGTACATAAGTGGCACATTTACTTATCCATCCTGCACGATCCCCGAAAGTGAATTGTCCGACCGGAATGCACATGTGCCGTGATTCACGAAGATCGTGTGCCCGATATCCTGCATCTGTCGCTTCCCCGCTCAGGTCCACTGGAGTTCACCTTCCTCTACCTGGTGTATGTAAGTGCATTGTCTGACAACACAAATTGAATCTTAACTGGTTCACGACCGCCTGCTGGGTAGCTGATAGCACATTGTAATGAATTAGGAGGAAAATCCCCATATACTGCCATACTGTAGTATCGATCAGACAACCTAGGGTTAAAGTACCCTAGGGAGTCTGAAAAATAGTAAAAATTAAAAAAAGTTTTTTAAAAAAAATTCTAATAAAAAAAACAAAAAATTCACATCACCCTCCTTTCCCTAGAACGGATATAAATATAAATAAACAGTAAAAATCATAAACACATTAGGTATCAACATGTCCAAAAATGCCTGATCTATCTATACTTACGTTTTTTCACTGCATTTAACCCCGTAACGGAAAATAGCGCCCAAAGTCGAAAATGGCACTTTTTTGCCATTTTGAAAAATATTTTAAAAATCTATAAAAAGTGATCAAAAGGTCAAACAGTCCTAAAAATGATATCATTGAAAATATAATCAAATATCACAAAAAAATGACACCAGCCACAGCTCCGTACAAAATTTTAAAAAAAACTTTTTGTATAGGAGATTTTAATTTTTGTAAATGAATGAAAACATTATAAAACCTATATAAATTTTGTATCCCCATGATCGTACCGACTCAAAGAATAAAGTAGACATGTCATTTGGGGCGCACAGTGAAAGCTGTAATATCCAAGCCCACAAGAAAACGGCGCAAATGTATTTTTTCACCATTTTCACTGCATTTGGATTTTTTTTCCTGCTTCCCAGTACACGGCATGGAATATACAATGCCATCACTATGAAGTGCAATTTGTTATGCAGAAAACAAGCCATCACACAGCTCTTTAAGTGTAAAAATAAAATAGTTATAGATTTTTGAAGGTGGAGAGTGAAAAATGGAAATGAAAAAACCGGTTAAATCCCACGATCAGTCCGAATCAGTTGGATTGTCCAACGGCCTGCCCCCCAATTTCTGTCATGTGAAAGCAAAATCCGATCGCGTGCAGCACAATCCCCCACTCAATACCAGTCACAGTGGCGCAAACCCCGAAAATGTCATGAAGTCCGACGGAAATGCGATCCGGCGACCCTTAGTAAATAAGTCTCACAGTCTCTGAGTGCATGTTTCAAGTCGTCCAACAAAGCCTGAGAAAAGGTGCACTCCCAAAACAGTTGCAGAGGAGGTTTCCTTCTTGTGCAGACACCTGGGGTCATATAGGGCAGTACTGGGTAGCTCAAGTTGCGAGCATGCATGAAAAACAGGAGGGGTAGATCCCCCTGGATAGGTTCTATTCAGCAAGTTTTGTTCTATCACTGTTTCTATGCACTAAACATCAGATCATTTAAAACCTCAACACCAGTGGTTCTCAACCTTCCTCACGCAGCAACCCTCATGTTGTGGTGACCATCAATCATAAAATTTAGTTGCTACTTCATAACTGTCCCCAGTAGCCACAGCAGGGATGCCCCCAGTAGCCAGCAGTCACAGCAAAGATGCCCCCATTACCTAACAGTCACAGTGATACCCCACAGTGGCCAGCAGTCAAAAATACTTAAAAACAGTCTGACCGGAGCTCCTTTTGTGTCTCTTCAATGTTTTTTTGACAAATCCACGATATCGTTCCACTCTCACTCCTTAGGAACTTCTCTGGTATAGTTCTACACAAATAGGCATTAAGATGCAGCAACGCCCAGTTAGCTAGCCAGCAACGCCCCGGAAGAAACCGTGGTAGCAAAACCCTGGGTCGGGCGAACTAGCGAGACTGGCATCCGCATGGTGTATTTTATATGCACATTTTTACTTTTGTTTTGTGAGTAACTTTTTATCTAAATAAATTTTACTTGGTTGGACATACTACACTATTGCTGCTTAAATCTTTTCTACAGTAGCCCCGTAGTGGTTACGAGATATAAGAAAACGCAGCTGAATCGTCTGAACAGTGGTCTATTTTCATCTTAATGCCTATTTGTGTGGAACTACACCAGAGAAGTTCCTAAGGAGTGAGAGTGGAACGATATCGTGGATTTGTCAAAAAAAACATTGAAGAGACACAATAGGAGCTCTGGTCAGACTGTTTTTATATATACTTTATCTTTGGACCTGGGATCGGTCCGCGACTGTGGGGTAGCTCTTAATAGGACATAGTGTACAACTCAGTATATTCCAAGTCAAGAATACTTTTTTACCTGAGTAATGTCTCAATCCCTATGACTTCTAGCAGAAATGAAGAGTGCCTTGCTCTTTATTTATCTCATGGATAAATAAAGATCAAGAACTATAGAAGTGCTGGATTTCCTGTTTATTTTCTTGAAGTTTTCTCAAGTGCCTGCAGCCAGAGGGAATGCAATGCTTTTCACTCATCAATATGATGCAGAAATAAGGGTAGTTTATGCTCTTGTGCTTTCTGGAATACACTTGGTATACCATAATCCCTTATACAATACATTGCAGTACTTCTGTACTGCAATGTATTTTATCTGTGATTGTTACACTGACACAGTTCGTCAGTTACACTCACAGTTTTGGACAGGGCCTAAAAGCTATGAGTACATTGCAGTCAAAGAGGTCTTGTACAGAGGTCCTACTACCATTGCAACCCCTGGCATCCCACGGCCCGTAGTGTGACAGAGTGACTTTCACTCTCCTTAGCTGCCATGATCAAGTTTGAATGCAGCAGCTACAGGGTTAAACTGCCCTGCATGAAGAATTCTCTGTACTAGGCAAATGCAGAAGGGACCTTGCTGTGTATAACGACCGGTATCCTGCTGCTGATCAACACACACTCTCACAGCCAGATCACAAGGACAAGAATGCTCGTCCTAATGCAGCAACAGCCTACTAGTAAGGATGAGCATTTTCGTCTTTGGTCGCAATCTGTTAAATATATATTTTATTATCAAATTGTTCCAGAAATTTTGTAGAAAACAACTCTACGAAAAATACCAACAAAGTCATACAATTATGCAGGAAAGATCTGTTTAAGCAAAAACTTTTTATGAAGTTTCTCTACTTTTCTACACGTAATCAGCATCCCCGTCATTCCCCCAAGAGGATCTATTAGTCCCAATAGAAATTCATAACACATTTTAATAATATCCGTCACATCATGGCACTGCCAAACCAACATTCAACACGAGATGTGTTACATGTGAAGCTCCACTTGTGATCTTTTATCTTGTGACATTCATAGGAAAGACTTGTTTGCACACAATCCTTTCCTTTTCAGACAAGACAACCAATGAAGGTTGCAGAGGTGAGTCCTTGAAATATCTATTCATTCTGTCCTATTTCATATTTATGGCTTTTGGACTGCACATTCTGTTATATACTGACTGAATCTGCCATTTGACACCATTTATTTAATCTTCTATTTTACTTACTATTTTATAGAGAATTGCAAGTCAATGTACTGCTGTAAGATAACTAAATTGAGCAGATTATTCCACTTCACATAGGTCTAGTGTAAAATGAATGACAAAATTTGTAATATTAACAAAGATACGCCAAAAATAAGAACGGGACAGTGGCTACATAACATTCTGCATAACATTCTGCATAGCACAAATAATATATAGGTATTACACAGTATCTGATATATATACAGGGACACATACATGAAAATAGATGAAACATTTTTTCAAGACTGTTGGCCCAAGATACACCTTGTTATTTGTAATAGACGAATAATAGATGTATAATAGTCTATATTTACTGCCTTACTATCAAATAGGAGAGAATTTATGAATGGAAATGTACCCAGGTTGTAGAGCATTTCATAGAATGGCTTTAACATTTTTTTGACTTTTTGTACAGTAGCTGTGCCCTGTTTGACTGAAAGTACACTTGTTTTGTAAAGCGGTCAACTTTTCTGGATTATTTGACAATTTGCTTTGCAAAAGTCCCAAAAAAGGAAAACTGATTAAAGTTAAGAAACCTATTTATAGGAAATGCAGATCCACCATGTTTTGTGATCTTGTGTTAGAATCGAACTGCAGACCCTCTAAAGACACTCCCCAAAAAAATGTACAAAATTGGAGGAGATTTTTTATGCCTTCTCTGTCAGTTTTGTGGCGGAGAATGCATGTAAATCTCCCCATCTTCCCATTTTACAGTGGTTTTCACCATGCGCGCCACTTTGGGTGTGGCAGGGAGGTCCTGGGTGGAGGCTAGAGTATAAATCTCTTAGATCTCTTTTAGTAGATCTGGGACACCATGGGAAATTTAAAAATTCCCCCATTGTGTCTGATCCTGAGGAACCAAATGACCTTGGTGCTGAACCAGTTAAAGGGGTTTGTCCATAAAATAAAGTTCTCAAATTTTTATGCACTAGTGAAGCCTACAAAATAAGGATAATTTTTAACCCCCTACTTACAATTGTTCTCAGTTTTATTGCTGTTTTAGATCCTATTACTCAGTGATGGTCAGTGTAAAATTCCAGAGTGTGGGTGGGGACTCTATAAGCAGACACCTCATGATTCCACTCCACTGTGTGCTGACAATGTGGTTAGATTATAAGGCTACAGGTTTTTATACACTTTTATTTAGCTTCTGATCATTCTACTAGTATCCGCCATATAGAAAAAGTGAGATTAGACAGATCAGATGAGAAATTATGAGATCCGTTACAATTCATTAATAAGAGTATTTGGATTATTCCTCAGATTTAAATGAACCAAACTACAATTAAAGAATTCATCCTTCTAGGATTTTCCGGGGCTCCAGTTTTCCAACATTTATTATTTGCAGTATTTTTGCTTATCTATGCTACCACAGTAACAGGAAATATATCCATAGTCTTTGCCTACAGACTTTCTCCATCTCTTCACACCCCAATGTACTTCTTTCTTGCCAATTTATCATTACTAGAGATCTGTTACATTTCTACCACTGTGCCCAAAATGCTGTCAGACTTTCTATCAACCCGGAAGACCATTGCATTATCCGGCTGTGTCATACAGATGTTCTCGTGTTTCCTCCTGGGTGGGACAGAGTGCTATCTTCTTGCAGTGATGGCCTATGATCGCTATAACGCCATATGTAACCCTCTCTTATATGGGACTATTATGAATAAAAGAATATGCATTCAGCTTGTTGCAGTATCATGGATTGGTGGCGCTATTAACTCTTTAATACACACAAGTCTTACTTTTAGCTTGTCCTTCTGTGGGCATAATAAGATCAACCATTTCTTCTGTGACATCCCACCTATAATGCAGTTGGCCTGTACATCAACCTGGATAAATGAAATTGTCCTCTTCGTGGCCTGTGGCTGCGTTATTGTCAGCTCCTTTTTATTAACCCTTGTATCCTATACACACATCATCGCAACAGTTGTGAAAATAAAGTCAACATCTGGAAGGAAGAAAATGTTCTCCACATGCTCCTCTCACCTCATTGTTGTGAGTTTGTTTTACGGTTCTGCTACTTTTATGTATTTTCGGCCTAAGTCCAGTCACTCAATGGATCAAGATAGAGTTATATCTGCCTTATATGCCTTCATTGCCCCATTGTTCAATCCCTTCATCTATAGCCTGAGAAATAGTGAAGTCAAGGCAGCATTTAAAACGATTGTTTGTCATATAGTTGTAGTCATGAGATATTAAACCATTTTTTAGAGTAGCAATCGTGTTCATTGATTTAATATATAACTACACAGTCCTTAGTCAAAGAAGTATTTCAACATTCAATATTAACAGCATTTTGTAAGGAAAGACCATCAATGTCTGATCTGTGTGGAGCCAACTCCCAGTCCCACATAGATCAGCTAAACAGGGAGTGCAAGGCCATGAACAGAATCTTCTGTGATCACTGTAGTGGCTGGGAGTAGTACCTGCAGCTGTGGCTGCAATGCACAGTATACAAATGGAATTTATTGGCTCCCCCAATCAAACGTCTGTGGGTTTCCTGAGGTTATTTAAAGAGAACAAACCACACACATTACCTTTTAGATGTTTGTACAAGCTCCACTTATGCCTCTATCCATGGGATTAGAGCCAGCATTCTTTTAACCCTTTCAGGACCTGGCCCTTTTTTGTTTTTTCATTTTCAATTTTTACTCCCCATGATCAAAAATCCATAACTTTTTTATTTTTCCATGTACAGAGCTGTGTGATGGCTTATTTTCTGCGTAACAAATTGCACTTCATAGAGATGGTATTGAATATTCCATGCCGTGTACTAGGAAGCGGGAAAAAAATTCCAAATGCAGTGAAATTGGTAAAAAAACGCATTTGTGCCGCCTTCTTGTGGGCTTGGATCTTACGGATTTCACTGTGCGCCCCAAATGACATGTCTACTTTATTCTTTGGGTCGGTACGATTACAGGGATACCAAATTTGTATAGGTTTTATAATGTTTTCATACATTTAAAAAAATTAAAACCTCCTGTACAAACATTTTTTGGGGGATTTTGCCATCTTCTGGTGCTAATAACTTTTTTATACTTTGGTGTACTGAGCTGTGGGTGGTGTCGTTTTTTGCGGATTTTGATGACGTTTACAATGTTATCAATTTTAGGACTGTTCGACCTTGTGATCACTTTTTATAGAATTTTTAAATTTTTTTAAATGACAAAAAAGTGCCCTTTTTCGACTTTGCTGATAGCACATTGTAATGCATGGGTTAACCCGAAGTAGCCTCAGGTCTTCGCGAGACCCGAGGTTACCATGGCGTCGGATCGCCGCTCCCCGTGACATCATCGGGGAGATGGCGCCGCCATCCTTTTGAAGCCGCCGGCAGCATTGCCGGCGGCAATCGAGGTGAAAACACCCGCGATCGGTCCTAGCAATATGCAGCAAAGACTTACCGGCTATGGAGAGGGCTCAGCGCGTGAGCCCTCTCCATGCACCCGCGGCTGACCCGTGACGTGCTATTATGTCACGGGTCGTGAAAGGGTTAAAAAAGACTTTTATTTATGTTCTCTGTTCCAGTCATGGAGGCAGGAAGCTGCAGTATACACTCAAGCTACCCCACACTCCTTGCCGACAGTGCTAGCCTGGCTGAAGAGAATTCCTAACAGAGGGGTGAAGAGCAAAGATCATTTCTCCTCACATAGCCAGCATCACTCTTAACCCCCATGTTCCCGAGGGAGTGGTAAATATTATCTCGGAGCCAAGTCACACAAATCCACTGTTGCCCTCACCTCCTCCCTTCAGGAATTCTCTTGAGCTGGCTTAGCAGCATCAGTGAATATGTGGGCTAGCTTGACTGTATACTGTAGCTCCCCCCTTCCATCAAAAAATACTTTTTAGAAGAATGTTGGCTGTAATCCCATCAATTAGGCATTAGTGGAACATGTATAAAGACATCTAAAAAGGTACTTTGTGTGGTTTGTGGGGGAAGGACGGAGGTCGCTGATGCCAGGTTCTCATTAATCGGTTTTATTTAATGTTTCTCATATCAGACAACCCAATCTTGAAACTCATTATCTTATTCCAAGTTTTTCTTTTTGTTCGGTCATAAAATCTGCAACTTACTGGAAAAGGCTTTTTTCTATGAGACAAGTTGTACTATTTGTAGTACCTTATCAAATTAAATGTATTAACTGCTTCTTGTGGGGATATAAATATATGTTTTACTGTTATACAAGAAAAGCAGTTCTTAAAAAATTATTCGTTTTTTGTTTTGTCATCTTTTTAAAGTAAATGGACTTCTTTTGGAGGAACTTGTCAGGATTCAGGATGCTTGAATCCTCTGGACCACTGTCGGAGGTGGTACTAGCCGACACCTGGGACCCTAGTCTAAGTGGCACCTGGTCTTCACCAGAGCCAGCCGCAAAGCGGGTTGGACTTGCTGTGGCAAGGTAGCACCAGGTCGTTCCACAGGTGCGACTAGCCAGCGGTGGCAGCCGAGGTACCTTAGCAGGAGACGGTCTGGAGGTCAGGTCAAGGCAGGCAGCAGAGATGCAAGGTGAAGTCTAATCTGGGGTCAGCAACGGGAGGTCCAGGCACACGGGACACAGGACACAGGAACTCAGGAGCAGGAACACAGGATACACAGGAATACACAGGAAGACAGGAGACACAGCAACGCAGGATAATCGCTTGGCAGATTTTTCTAAGGCTGTGAGGCACAAAGATCCAGCATGATTTGCAGGAAGAGGCAGGCTTAAATAGAATTTGTGAAATTGACCAGCGTCAATTAATGGCACACTGACCCTTTAAATTTAGAGAAGCCCTAGGAGTCAGGGAAGCGCACGCACAGTGGACGGGATCGTGACAGGAGCCAGGATGGGTAAGGTGCACACAACGTGCTGGCAAGGGCAAAGGAGCATGGGTGAGCCTGTCTTTGCGGCGTATTGCAGCAAAGGCTTACCAGTAATACCCGCAATCGGTGCTAGCAGCGATCGCCTGTGTTTTCCCGCCGATCACCGCCGGCAGCTTAAAAAAGATGGCGATGCATTAGCGTCGCCACCTTTCCGCGGATTGTTGCTCCCCGTGACATCATCGGGGAGAGGTGATCCATCGCCATGACAGACTCTGGTCTGTCTCGTTTTAACCCAATGAATTTAATGAATGAAGAGGAAAATCCCCATATACTGCCATACTGTAGTATGGCAGCATATGATAGGATCGATCAGACAACCTAGGGTTAAAGTACCCTAAAAATTAAAATCCCTAGAACTGATATAAATATTAATAAACAGTAAAAATGCTAAACACATTAGGTATCGCCACGTCTGAAAATGCCTGATCTATTAAAATATAATAACAGTTTTTCACTGCATTTTACCCCGTAATGGAAAATAGCGTCCGAAGTCGAAATGTCACTTTTTTGCTATTTTGAAAAATATTACAAAAATCTATAAAAAGTGATCAAAAGGTCGCACAGTCCTAAAACTTACAGCTCCGTACACCAACGTATGAAAAAAAAAAAGTTATAGATTTTTGAAGGTGGTGGGTGAAAAATGGAAGTGAAAAAACTAAAATGTCGTTAAGGGTTTAAACTTAGAAATACAAAAAATGTGGGGCTTCACTTCATATTTTATCTCTTATCATAATAAAATTATTTAAATGGGTTAAGTGTGATTTTCATTTTTATTTTTTTAATATTTTTTTATTTTATCTTAGGAAGAATTTAGAAGGAACTTTCGTTTTAAATACACTGCCTCTGCATTGTGCATTTGGCTGCCATGGCAATTATGAGATGTTTTTTCTTACATTATTATTTTATTATAATATTTACAAAAAGAAGACAGCAAAAGGAAAAAAAATCCATATTTCGTACAAGTCAGTCAGTACAGTTAAATTACAATACAAATATGATCAAAAGAAAAAAAAGAGAGAAAAAAGGAAGAAAAGTGTATAAAGTGTTCCTTCAATATTAAAATCTTGTCACAGATATCTAGACCAGAAGTCCCAGCATTTTAATGACTTCCTTTTACCTATTACATCACCATTGCACATATAGATTTCACAATCTCTCAGTTTATTCATCCCCAAAATAACATTTTCAATCACGGGTATGGAGTCACTTTTCCAATTCTTTTGAATTTACATAGGAGCTGTCAAGCATAGCCTAAAGAAAATTCCTCTGTGTTCCTTGTCTATTAAAATATTTAATAAGTTAAGAATGTTAAGTAGGAACAACTCAGGGGTAGTTGGTAGCTTCTCCTTACACAGTCCTTCAAACAAACTCTGCCTCCAAAACTCCTTGATAAGTGGACAACTCCACAGTAAATGGAGGAAGTCTGCTGGTTCTTCACAGCCTCTCCAGCATATGTTAGAATAGTTATCGCATATATTAGCCAACTTGTTAGGGGGCAAATACCACCATGATATAATCTTGCTGAAGCCTTCACTGTGGTTAAGACAGTTTAAACTCCTTATTACCTCGTTTAGTGAGGAAAGCCAGACTTTTAGTGAAATGGTCCTCCCTATGTCCGATTCCCACTTTAGCGTATAGGTTAATTTGTTATTTAAATGGCTGACAGTGATCATATCCCTGTAGATATGGAGATTCCACATTTATATTTGTTTTCTGCATTCAAAAATTGTATGCATTTCGGCAAGTTTGTATTGTCAGTAAGTAGCAATTTCTGAACTTAAAAATGATTCTATTTTTTTATAGATGAGGTATTCGCCCTTAGGTATATAATACTTTTGATAAATCTCCGCAAAGGACATTAATATTTCCTCTTTAAAGATATCATCTAATAAATGGATATTTCCGTAGCTCCACTTAGTCAATGACAAGTCTGGGATACATAAATTTAAAACGTTTAGTTTGACCTCATGTCTCGCCAGAGACAGCCCTTTTCTCTGTGAATGATAAGAATGCCAAGCCGTTAACATCGCCCTTGTAGTATCTAATATGATCATATTAATAGAACCCTCTAACCACTCCCCAACTATTAAGCTATTCGGAGGTGTCTTCCTTAGCACCTCTTCTTCTATGGATATCTACTTTTTATTCTTTGTATCTTTCCAAAAAAGTTTAATTGGTTCTATATGTATAGCATTGTGATATTGCAACAAATTTGGGTAAGCTACTCCTCCTAGGAATTTAGGCCCATAAAGCGTGTCTTTAGGTAGCCTTAGGGGTTTCCCTTTCCAGATTTATCTATCAATGTATTTTTGCAGCCTTTTAATTTCTTCCTTTGGGAAGGTTAATGGAATACATCTCATATAGTAAAAGATTATAGGGACTATATTTCTTTTAACTGCTGCTATTTTATTTAGCCATGTCAGGCGATATTTCTTCAGATAATTTATTATATTATTTACTTTATTATTGAGTTCTACAAAATTATTTTTGATAGTACCTTCAAGTGTACCTGCCAATTGTATGCCAAGTTACTGAAATCCCTCTGCCGACCATAAATATGTAAATTTATCTCTGATCTCTGATCTATAGCCGGAGTTCCATTTAGTAGCAATAGTTTGCTTTTACTTTCATTAATTTTATGATACGATACTTGTGAAAATTTTTTGAACAAGCGTCTTAAAAGTGGCAAGTGATCTAACCGGTTTTCACATGAAATAATTATATCATCCGCATAGAGAGCAATTATATATTCTGACTCTTTTGTACTTATCCCTTTTATATCTTTATTGGTTCTGATCGCCTGTGCACACGGTTCTATAAAAATGTTAAATAAAAGGGACGAGAGCGGGCAGCCCTGGCAGACGCTGTTAGCAATCATAAATTTTTCGGAGCAAAACCCCAAATTGCTTATAAAGGCCCCAGGTCATCTGTAGAGGCTTAATACCATATTAATAAAGCCTAAGGGGAATCCAAACTTCACCAATACCACTTCCAGGAAACCCCAGTGCGCCCTGTCGAAAACCTTTTCAGCATCAATCGGCAGGAGTGCACTTGGGGTCTCTCCCGTCTTTGCCACCTGGATCAAATCCATTATTCTACAGGTGGCATGTCTGGTTTGGCTTCCTGGCATAAACCCCGATTGATCGTTCAAAATGATCAACGGGTTAATTTTAGCTAACCTTTCAGATATCCGGGGAGAGGAGGCCATATGCCGTGCCATATGCCGTGAAAAGATAGGACATGTCCTATCTTTTCAGGGCTACAGTACAGTGCCGAACATGTGCTGCACTGTACCGTTCCGTACGGCGCCGCATGGCCATTGCCGGCCTATGGAGGATGTATATACGTCGCTGTATATACGTCCCCCATACAGCCATCTGAATGTAGCCTTAGAGACACTTATAGACCCCAGAGACAACCAGATGCTGAGCCTAATGAGCACCCACAACCTGGTCAAAGAGTTGGTGCACGGCATGTGCTGCTTATAAGCCCTATCCGAAGTGGTAGGTTTCCTTTAACACCTTAGGTGTTTTATAGGGGTTAAAACAAAATGGAGGTGCAGTCTACAAATTGTAATATTTTGGGTAGAAAATTAAACATTTACAATCAAATTGTAAATTCTTTTCTTTTTTTAATGTGGACATATAGTGGCTTATTCTTTTGCCACATGAGAGACACTTTTTTGGTACATAATATTAGGGCATCTATAGCTAATTGATAGATTTTATTAACTCTTTGTTTGTGGAGAAAATGGAAATCATCAATTTTTGGTAAAATGTTTTTTTTTTTTTTGGGCCATTCACCATACCATAAAAATTATATGTTATTTTTATTCTATAGATTGCTATGATTATGGAGATATTTCATTTATATGGCTTTTTGTATTTTTTCCCAATTTTACTAGTTTGGAAACAATCTTGTAAATTTTACCATCGCCATCTTTTCAGAGGCATAATGTTTTTATTTTTCATAAATTTTTTTATTTAAAAAATAATTTTTTTTCAGAAGGTTTTTTGGGGTTTCATTTTCAAAGCGTGTCCAATAACTATTCTGCTTTATTTTTCAGATTGTTACGGACGCAACGATACCAAATAGTTTTTTTTTGTGTATTTGTGTTTTTATACTTTATTAAGTGTTTCTATGGAAAAAGGGCCATTTGAGGACCTATTATTTTATTTATTTTCTTTTTTCTTCTATGGTTCAAGTTCAATACACTGCGCTACAATAGTAATGTATTGTAGAGCAGTGTAAACTGTCTGGCATGCTGTCACATGCTTAGATAGTTTGCAATCACACCTGGAAGAAGTCTGACTGCTGCTTGCCTCGGGAAGCCCGGGGCACTTAGAAGACTTCGGGGCTGCCCTAAAGAGGATCGGATCCCCCTGGTAAGTGGCACCACAGGGTCTGATCCTTAGTGGGAAGACCCTTACATTTAAAGGGATAACACTCTCAATTGGAGATGTTAGTCGGGAACACGGGTGTTAGAACGTGGTGTCAGCTGTAATATACAGCTGACATCCGCTGCTGCTGGTGCCGGCTCTACTTGTAAGCTGGTGCCAGAAGCTGGACGTAACACCACTTCCCAGTGCTGATAGTATCTTCATGCAAGGATGTACTCTTACATCTGTGTGTTCAATGCTTTTATAATGCTAACTTGTTTTGGTCCAGCCAATTTCTAGTGATGGCACTGAATGCAGCACATCCCTTAGTTCTACGTATAAATGATTCTATCACTTCATTCCACTGATTAAAAGTTATGACAGGTCAGAGGCTGTGTAGAAAATAGTTACCATTTCTATGTCTGTGAAAATAACTGATCCATGAATACTGTAGAGCAGCATGGACATGGTGACCGGCTACCTTATTTACCTATCCTAATAACTGTTCCATAAACTGCTATAGAAAGCAAGTTTGTAAACAATATTCATAACAAAGTTGTGGTATGACCTTTATGATAAAGAACATACTTTGATGTTCACCTCTGTTTCTGCTTATAATTACCCCCCTGGGCACCAAAACGCCACCTATGAGGTTTACAGTTACCATCGAGGTAATTAAAACATATATTAAAGTGTAACTTAACTTTTGACAACCTTGTAAATCAATAGTACACATTATAATAATGAGATTTGTAATATACTTTATTAAAGAAATATGTTCTTGTGTACTACTTTATACCCTTAATTTCTTCTTCATTTGAGCAGTTTGTATAAATCAGCATTCTCTCTATTATACCACTGAAAGCTAAAAAGATAAAGGAATCTGATAAAGTGTATAATGACTTAACTCTTTACTTACAGCTCGTGGACAGTCTAATCACCACAGAGAGCTGAATGGAAATATTCTCCAGGTATAGAGTTATCCATTAGCCTCCTTATCTGTCTGACTTGAAGTCAGAAGGTTTTCAGATACACTGCTCATTACAGAAGGAAGAGCGCAAAGAAGCATTACTTTTTTACATAAAAATAATGCAAAACATGTGGAGCTCGTGCCTGACTGCAATTGGGATAAGCCCCTCTCCCCGCAGGCTTTGTATGAACGCAGCCTTATAGCCAAGGCTGTTATTGACATGACAACACCCAATTTCGTCATGCCTTTTCATTTTGATCAGGAAAAAAGGGTTTTTAGGTTTTACATTTTTATGTTATTCAATATAAAACAGGGTTAATAATTACAGTTTTGTGAGCCTTGGAGACCACAACCGGAACAGCAAAAGCTCTGCTCATATCACTGCCAGACTCCTGCTCTGATATCAGGTCCTCAGCTTCTGATCCTGTGTAACTACCACAATACAACGGTATGTTGTTTTGCTGGAATACACAGAAGTTAAAACAGTTGTGTCAACAGCAAAAACTTGCTACAGCCTCTCGATGCAATTTATACCAGGACAACAAAAACCATGTAGAAAAATATTTAAAAACTTGACAGATATCTTATCAATCATTCAAAGGCTATTTATGCCTATGCTTTCCTAAACATACGTTTAAGGCCACATAAGACAGAGTGTATACGTAGTTTTACTAATGTTTTTTATTTTTATGTACAGATTGAGGCAGTTCAAGTCGCGCTAATTCAACATGAAACATGAACGTGACATAAATTTTGCAGATGGTTCCCGTTCCACTTCAGTGCCTTCTGCTTATTAGAGTCTACTTTTTTCTGCATAATTAGAAGACTTTTCTGTTTCCATTCCAGGAAGATGTTATTTTAACTTTGTGTGACTGAGGACCTTGCTGCCATGTTTGTCTTATTCTAAAGATTTATATGTAGACATTTAGACTATGATACATGCAATTTAGACAAACAATTGATGAATGACTGGTGCTATACACTGCACCTAATTTAGAAGATTTGACAGGTTGTGTTATTAATATTTATTATATGATTAAATAGCCAATGTGGTACCAAAATTCCAAAATAAAGGTTTGCCAAAAATGATCTATTACAGATTGGGGCACATTTACTAAGCTCCTTGCGCCGGGTTTCTGTCCGACTTCGCATGTTCTTTCTAGTACAAACTGCTCGCACATTTATTTAAGAAGTGTCTGCACCACATTCATGTGACACAAAATTTTGCACTGAAGGTGGCGTTCCGGTGCTCAGTTGGACCATGTGCCAGATTTAACATGCAAATTCCGACAGAACTGTGCTGCACGCCCCAACGGTTCACCAAAAAAAAGTAGTGCATCAGATTCATGAAGAACGCCGCCGGAAATCCTAAATCTGGTGCCCCTGCACACTACACAGGCAAACTACACATACAGCAGTTTGCACTGTTATTAGTAAATGTGCCCCAATGTCTTTATTCTACTAGGCAGCATACCATGAACTGGTTATGGAGGACCGTGATGTCAGTGGAAATACCTGGAGTCATCTAGCTTGGGACACTTGCCCTGCAATGACTTTACTGTAATGGGGAAATCACACTATTTGTCACACATTTGTATTGAAAGATATGTCATTATTATTATAATGCAATAAATGTATTGCACCTATAAATGTTGAATATTATAAAATATCTAAAGATGACCTCTCATAAGGATTAAAATGTTTGGCCACATTCTTTACTTGACTTTTTTAAAATGTTATAATCTTTATTTGAATAATATTGAAAAGGTTACATTTATTTCTGAAGTAGATGCAATTTCTTATTTTAAAAATGCACAGTGATATATGCATACATACATTAATTATCAGTTTAAGAAAAACTTTACATAAACTCATCAATAAACTTATTGGGGTAAGGAAAATAATGCCTAAGCACCCAATGGCACATGGAACAACCTCTAACTGATCCAAACACATAGAACTATCTTCTATACCAATGCTATAAGCTCCGTGTAGAGAGGAGTCACTCTTAGAAGCTGAAGGGGTGTCCTACCTGGCCTTTGTAGCATCTTTATCCAGGCTTTTGATATCAAATTAAAGGTGAGAATCTCATCCTTTAACCCCTTGCCGCTGAAGCCACTTTTCACCTTCCTGACACGGCCCTATTTTCCAAATTTGACATGTATCAATTCATATGAAGATAACTTTTGGACGCTTTAACATAACCCTCTGATTTTGAGATTGGTTTTTTTGTGACACATTGTTCTTTATGTTAGTTGAAAAATTTGTGTGCTAATTTTTGCGTTTGGTTATGAAAAAAATGGAAATTTGGTGAAAATTTTGAAAAAAATGCTATTTTCAAACTTTGGAAATTTCTACTTTTCAAGCAGATTGTCATATCCCCAAATAACTTAATAACTAACATTAACCTAAAGTCTTCTTTATGTTAGCATGATTTTTTAAGCATATTAGACTTTTTTTTAGGAAGATAGGAGGCTTATAACTATACAAGTGATTTTTCTGATTTTTGTGAAAATCGACAAAATCTATGTTTTGCAGGACTAGATAAGTTTCATGTGACTATGAGAGGCCTAAATGAGAGAAAACACCCTTTAATGACCCAATTTTAGAAACTGTACCCCTCAAAGAATGTAAAACAACTTTTATGAAAGTTGTTAACCCTTTAATGGTTTCACAGGAGTTAAAACAAAATCAGGTACAATTTTAAAATTTAATTTTTTTATAGCCAACAGTATGCCAACACCCAGATTGTTTGTGAGAAGAGTTGTTCTTTTTTAAGTGCAAAACATTTTCTAATCACTTTTTATTATTAATTTAAAAAAATAAATAAATGTGTTTTTTTGTGTATTTGTGTTTTTTATACTTTATTAAGTGTTTGTATGGAAAAAGGGTCATTTGAGGGGCTTTTACTTTGTTTATTTTCTATTTTCTTCTTTGGTTCAAGTTCAATACACAATAGTAATGTATTGTAGAGTATTGTAGAGCAGTGTAAACTGTCTGGCATGCTGTCACATGCTTAGACAGTTTACAATCACACCTGGAAGAAGTCTGACTGTTGCTTGCGTCGGGAAGCCCGGGGCACTTGGTCGGATCACCAGTCTGATCCTTAGGGGGAAGACCCTTACATGTAAAGGGTTAACACTCTCAATCGGAGTCGTTAGTTGGGAATGTGGGTGTTAGAACGCAGAGTCAGCTGCTGGTGCCAGATCTACATGTGAGCTGGGGCCAGAAGCTGGATGTAATAGCTTGTACCAGTGCAGATAATATCTTCATGCAAAGATGTACACTTACACCCTTGTGTGCATAGGGGTTAAATGCTTTTATCATGCTAACTTGTTTTGGTCCAGTCAATTTCTAGTGATGGCACTGAATGCAGCACATCCCTTAGTTCACTTCATTACAATGATTAAAAGTTATGACGTCACAAGTTGTGTAGAAAATAGTTACCATTTCAATGTCTGTGAAAATAACTGATCCATGAATACTGTAGAGCAGCATGGACATGGTGACCAGCTACCTTATTGACCTATCGTAATAACTGTTCTGTAAACTGCTATAGCAAGCAAGTTTATAAACAATATTCATAACAAAGTTGTGGTATGATCTTTATGACAAAGAACTTTCTTTGATGTTCACCTCTGTTTCTGCTTATAATTACCCCCCTGGGCACCAACACGCCACCTATGAGGTTTGCAGTTACCATCATTGAGGTAATTAAAACATATTTTAAAGTGTAACTAAACTTTTGACAATCTTGTAAATCAATAGTACATATTATAAAAATGAAATTTGTAATATACTTTATTAAAGAAATATGTTCTTGCGTACCACTTTATACCCTTAATTTCTTCTTCATTTGAGCAGTTTGTATAAATCAGCATTCTCTCTATTATATCACTGAAAGCTAAAAAGATAAAGGAATCTGATAAAGTGTATAATGACTTAACTCTTTACTTACAGCTCGTGGACAGTCTAATCACCACAGAGAGCTGAATGGAAATATTCTCCAGGTATAGAGTTATTCATTAGCCTCCTTATCTGTCTGACGTGAAGTAGATACACTGCTCATTACAGAAGGAAGAGTGCAAATAAGCATTATTTTTTAACATGAAAAAAATGTAAAACATATGGAGCTTGTGCCTGACTGCAATTGGGATAAGCCCCTCTCCCCGCAGGCTTTGTATGAATGCAGCCTTATATGAATGCAGCCTTATAGCAAGGACTGTTATTGACATGAAGACACCCAATGTGTCATGCCTTCTCATTTTGATCAGGAAAAAAGGGATTTTAGGTTGTACATTTTTATGTTATTTAATATAATACAGGGTTAATAGTTGCAGTTTTGTGAGCCTTAGAGACCACAGCCGGAACAGCAAAAGCTCTGCTCATATCACTGCCGGACTCCTGCTCTGATATCATGTGCTCAGCTTCTGATCCTGTGTAACTACCACAATACAACGGTAAGTTGTTTTGCGGGAATACACAGAAGTTAAAACAGTTGTGTCAACAGCAAAAACTTGCTACAGCCTCTGGATGCAATATATACCAGGACAACAATTTTAAAGCACATTAAACACTTTAGACAGATACATACTAAGTGGCCCCCAAAAACCATGCAGAAAAATTGAAAAACTTGACGGATATCTTATCAATCATTCAAAGGCTATTTATGCCTATGCTTTTCCAAACATACGTGTAAAGGCCACATTATGGAGGACTGTGATGTCAGTGGAAATACCTGGAGTCATCTGGCTGTGGACACTTGCCCTGCAATGACTTTACTGTAATGGGGAAATCACACTATTTGTCACACATTTGTACTGAAAAAGATTTCATTATTATTATAATGCAATAAATGTATTGCACCTATAAATGCAGTGTATTATAAAAAATCTAAAGATGACCTCTCATAAGGATTAAAATGTTTGGCCACATTCTTTACTTGACTTTTTGAAAATGTTATAATCTTTATTTGAATAAAAGGTTACATTCATTTCTGAAGTAGATTCAATTTCTTATTTAAAAAAATTCATATGATAGATGAATAGACGATATGCATACATACCGTATATACTCGTGTATAAGCCGAGTTTTGCAGCACAAAAAATGTGCTGAAAAACGTCCCCTTGGCTTATACGCGAGTCAAGTCAGTAAAAATTACTTTTAAAAATAAACTTATATACTTACCCTCCGGTGGCCCCGATGCGCAGCGCTGCTCACGCGGCTTGTCTTCTTTCTTCTGCGTCATACTAGGCGCCGGCCTGGGAGAGAGCAATGGCGGCGCTGAGCAGAAGAAGGAAGACGGGCACAGAAGCCTGAAGACGAGCCGCGCGGACATCGGGGGAGCAGCGCTGCGCATCGGGGCCACCGGAGGGTGAGTATATAAGTTTTTTTTTTTTTTTTTATGCTGGGGTGGCTGTATACTACACGGGGCAGGCTGTATACTACTGGGGGCAGGCTGGGCTGGGCTGTATACTACACGGGGCAGGCCGGGCTGGGCTGTATAGTACTGGGGGCAAGCTGTATACTACTGGGGCAGGCGGAGGTGGCTGTATACTACTGGGGGCAAGCTGTATACTACTGGGGGCAGGCTGAGGTGGCTGTATACTACTGGGGGCAGGCTATATACTACGGGGGGCAAGCTGTATACTACTGGGGGCAGGCTGAGGTGGCTGTATACTACTGGGGGCAGGCTATATACTACTGGGGACAAGCTGTATACTACTGGGGGTAGGCTGAGGTGGCTGTATACTACTGGGGCAAGCTGTATACTACTGGGGTCTGGCTGTATACTACATGGGGCTGGCTGTATACTACATGGGGGCAGGCTGGCTGTATACTACTGGGGGCAGGCTGTATACTACTGGGGGCAAGCTGGGCTGGCTGTATACTACTGGGGGCAAGCTGGGCTGGCTGTATACTACTGGGGGCAAGCTGGGCTGGCTGTATATTACTGGGGGCAAGATGGGCTGGGCTATATACTACTGGGAGCAAGATGGGCTGGCTGTATACTACTGGGGGCAGGCTGGTCTGGCCGTATACTACTGGGGGAAGGCTGTATACTATAGGGTGCTGGCTGGCTATATACTGGTGGGGTCTGTGACCAATGCATTTCCCACCCTCGGCTTATACTCGAGCCAATAGGTTTTCCCAGTTTTTGGTGGTAAAATTAGGGGCCTCGGCTTATACTCGGGTCGGCTTATACTCGAGTATATATGGTACATATATATATATATATATTTATATATATACAAACCAATATTATAACTTGTACTCTCTTTTCTCTCCTTATACTCTTTTCCATTCCACATCTCTCCTCTTGACTGCACTGTAAAATAAAACTAATACATAAATTATCAGTTTACCACAAACTTTACATAAACTCATCAATAAACTTATTGGGTTAAGGAAAATGTTACCTAAGCACCCAATGGCACATGGAACAACCTCTAACTGATCCAAACACATAGAACTATCTTCTATACCAATGAACTATAAGCTCCCTGTAGAGAGGAGCCACTCTTTGTAGCATCTTTGTAGCATCTTTATCCAGGCTTTTGATATAAAATTAAAGATGAGAATCTCATCCTTTAAAGGGAATATATCACCAGTGTGAATGCAAATTAATTTAGAATTCAGATTTTTGCATTTAAGTGTTTTACTCCCCTCATTCCTAAAGCAATAACTTTTTATTTTTTATGTTTACAGAGATGTATGAGGGTTTGTTGTCTGCAGGACAAATTGTACTTTTTAGTGGCACCATTTAATATTCCATGCAATGTACTGGAAAGCTGGAAAAAAAATCCAAGTGCAGTGAAATTGACAAAATACACATTTGTGGTGTTTTCTTGTGGGCTCTGTTTTTACAAGTTTTATTCTGCGCTCCAAATGACACTTCCACTTTATTCTTTGGGTCAATATGATCACAGGGATACCAAATTTATATAGGTTTTAATAGATTTTTAAAAAATTAAAATCTTTTGTACATAAAAAAATATTTTCCATTTTGCCAAATTCTGAGGCCAATAACTTTTTCACACTTTGGTGTACGAACCTGTGTAAGGTGTGCTGGCATATTAATTTATATCAACTGTTTGTTAACTTTATTTATTTAATATTCATGGATGGAAAATAACAAAAAAGTGCTGATTCGGATATTTGGGCTCTATTGTCCGTTGCTGTGTTCGTGGCTGGGAATAATCTTTTTAATATTTTTAAAGAACGGGCATTTTGGGATGCAGCAATACCTATCATGTTTATGATTTTTACTGTTTATTTATTTTTATATATGATTCTTGGGAAAGGGGGGTGATTTAAACTTTTACTTTTTTACAATTTTTTAATAGGTTTTTTTAATTTAAAAAAAACAACTTTTACCATTATTTCAGACCTTCCAGTGTACTTTAACCCTGCAGGGTCTGATACTATACTACTGTATTGCAGTATATAGCAATATTATTGCTGATCTCTAATAGCCTGCCATCTGCTGGCTATTATAGAGATCATTACACATGGCAGGCCTCAATGAGACTGTAGACTGCCATGGCAACCGATAACCACCTTCCAATGGCGTCCCTGCATCATTAAAACATTACAGTATGTCCTGGTCCCCGAAGGGGTTAAGGCAACACGTGTCACTCGTGTCTCCATCTCTACCCTCGCCATATTCCCAAAGGGGTGTTTATATTCTCCTTTTCTGTTAATTCTCGCACCCACAGACAACTGGTCATATCCATTGCAGCATCACCGGAACAGCCCCCCCACCCCCTCACAAACCACAGACAGTATATTTTAGATGTCTTTATTAATCTTTCACTGGTGGCTCTGTCCATGAAATCAGAGCCAATTTTCTTCTAAGAAAGATGTTCGTTGATGTCCACTGTTACTAAGGATCCAGTAATTAAGGCGAATGAGCTTTATAGTTGTTTCTAAACAAAACCAGAGATAAAGGAAGTATAAGGTAAACAGTGGGGAAAATAAGTAATTGATGCACTGACAATTTTGAAAGTACTCCCAAAAAAACTTAATATTGAGAGGTTGGAGTGTGATTGGCTGAGTGTCTGGACAGGTGTCTTTTATACAGGTAACAGGTGCAATTAATACAGGTAATAAGTGCGGAGCACGAAGAGCTACTGAGAGAGATAGAATTCTGGTTGGTAGGGGATCGAATACTCATTTCATGCAATAAAATACTAATTAATTTAAAAATCATACAATGTACAGCTGGTGCGGAATGTATTCAGACCCCTTAAAATCTTTCACTATTTGTTTTATTGCAATTGGTAAAATGAAAAAAATTCTTTTTTTGCTCATTAATGTACATTCTGCACCTCCTCCTGCCAGATAATAACAGAAATATAGATATTTTTGCTAATTTATTAAACAAGAAAAAGTGACGGTCACATGGAAACACATGGTCATAAGTTTTCAAACCCTTTGGGTGCGTTCACACGTTACGTTTTTTAGATGCAGTTTTTGAAGCCAAAATCAGGAGGCTGCAGAACAACTCTGTGACCATTCATGACTGGCCCAGCCAGAGCCCTGACCTTAACCCAATTGAGCATCTCTGGAGAGACTTGAAAATGGCCTCCACAAACGTTCACCATCCAACCTGAGGGAACTGGTGAGGATCTGCAAGGAAGAATGGCAGAGGATACCCAAAATCTTGAAAAACTTGTTGCATCATTCCCAAGAAGACTTCTGGCTGTACTAGCTCAAAAGCTGCTTTTACCCAATACTGAGCAAAGGGGCTGAATATTTATGACCATATGATATTTAAGTTAAGTATCTTGTTTAATACATTAGCAGAAATATCTACATTTCTGTTGTACAATGTGCATTTATGAGCAAAGAAAAGAACTTCTTTGATCTTACCAATTGGCTGCAATGAAACAAAGAGTGATGTAAAGGGGTCTGAATATTTTCTGTACCCATTGTTGGTACTATCGATGTTACTGTAGATTAGCAATATTTTTAGCCCAGAGAAGAAAGAATAGCTAAAAAACTCTGTTTGGACCCTAGAATGTATATAGAAGTTATTAAATATTGATGGAATTTTATGCTTAATACTGTATAGGGATACATGTAGTCATGTGATACATTACATACATAGTACAGGCAGTCCCCGGGTTACGTACAAGATCTGTTACCCTACAGGTTCTGTAGGTTTGTTCTAAGTTGACTTTGTATGTTAGTCAGAACTGTATACTTTATAATTGTAACCCCAGCCAAATTTATTTTGTCTTTGTGACAACTTGATTTTAAAAATGTTGGACTGTCATAAGAGCCAGGATTAAAAATAAGGCTTTATTGCAGACACCTTTGATTACTGTAATAGCTCTTTATTGTAGTCTAAGGGTAAAGTACAGTAAATTATCAGCATTATATTAATGGGGACACTCTGCTGGGCATTATATTAATGGAGCAATATGCTGGGCATTATATTACTGGGGGCACTCTGCTGGATATTATATTAATGGGGACACTCTGCTGGACACTATTAATGGGGGAACTTTGCTGGATATTATATTAATGGGGACACTCTGCTGGACATTATATTTATGGCACAATATGCTCTGCATTATATTAATGGGGGCACTATGCTGGCTATTATATCAATGTGACACTCTGCTGGGTATTATATTACTGGGGGAACTCTGCTGTACATTATATTTATGTCACAATATGCTCTGCATTATATTAATGGGGGCACTATGCTGGCTATTATATCAATGTGACACTCTGCTGGGTATTATATTACTGGGGGAACTCTGCTGGACATTATATTAATGGGGGAACTTTGTTGGACATTATATAAATATAACATTCTGCTGGACATCATATTAATGGGACCACTCTGCTGCACATTACAATTATGGGGCACTCTGCTGAACATTATATTAATGGGGGCACTCTGCTGGACATTATATAAATTGGAAGGTCTGCAGTGGACATTTCATTCATGAGGGGAGACTACTAGATATTTTATTGATGAGGTGAGACTACTAGACATTTTATTAGAGAGTAGAGGTTGCGTTTCCCACCCTAGGCTTATACTCAAGTAAATACGTTTCCCCAGTTTCTTGTGGTAAAATTATGTACCTCAGTTTATACTCGCGTTGGCTTATACTTGAGCAGATGCAGTATTTACATTTTACAGAAATCTCTTTTTTATTAATAAACACGAACAATGTGCCTCCCATGTTTATTTCTCAAATATATTGGATATTCTTGCTCCTCAGATTATAAGAATCTTATGAATTTTCTAAAAAATATGACTAGAACATCTATTACATTATTATTGTAAACTTGATTTTATGTTCACATGTAAAAGAAATGCAGTTTTTTATTTCTACCACCAGATGATGCTACTTTCACACAAATCACCAGAAATTCTCAGATGCTGCACAGATACCAGCAAACATCTGATGCTAAACTGACACTTTGCTAAAGTCATCAAGTGTTCATTCTCCCTTTACAGATTTGGAAATTTGTGTGTCCCGATCCAAAGTGGAGATTGTGGTTTGTAAAACTCAAATAAAAGTGGGCAGGACTGAGTGATCCACTAGAGGATTCATGTGTGGTCCAGGGGTAGAATATGATTAATTTTTTAAAGAGTATCTGTTATTTGAGAGAATGTTTAATATTGTGTTGGAGGAATATTGTATACATTTTTCTAATATACTTCATTAATAAATTCTGCTTAGTTTGTAAAGAAAGAGGCAGAAAAGTTGCCCTTAGTAACAGTATTACTTGTCAAGGCAGAGGAATGCTCTCTCCTCTCTGTTTACATGGCTCTAAGCAGTAGGTGTTCACCCTTTCTGCTCTCAGTATGTAGTATGCTATGAACATTACTTTCAAACATCGAGCTGAATGTTAAGGGGTTATTCTTCACTGCTCAGAGCTGTGTAAACTAACACAGGGGGATTAGATGTAAACTCATAGTCAGCCTAATAGGCACACATGATACAGTCTATATAGTATAAGCTGCGGTACCTAATTTTAACACAAAAAACTAGGGTGGAAAATGCATTGGCCACAGCCTCCACCCAGTATATAGCTTGCCAGCCACCTGAAACATATAGCCAGACACCACATGCCCCTAGTATATAGCCACCCTATACCCCCCAGTATATAGCCAGCCAATGCACCACAGTATATAGCCAGCCCCTGTCCCCCAGTATAGAGCCAGCTCATGCCCCCTAGTATACAGCCAGACCATACCTCCCAGTATATAACCAGCCAGTCCACTGCCCCCTAGTGTATAGCTACCCAGCCTATACTGCCCAGTATATAGCCAGCCAGCCCATGCCCCCAGTATATAGCCAGCCCATGCTCCCTAGTATATAGCCAGCCAGACTATTTCCACAGTATGTAGCCAGTCCCCTGCCCTCAAGTATGTAGCCAGCCTACCCTAGTATATAGCCAGCCAACCCCTGCTCTCAATATATAACCAGCAAGATCATGCCCCCAATGTAAAGCCAACCTGCCCATGTCCCCCAGTATGAAGCCAGCCTGCCCATGCCCCCCAGTATATAGCCAGCCAATCCATGTCCCCCAGTATAAAGCCAGCCTGCCCATGCTACCCAGTATGTAGCCAGCATCACATGTCACTTGGTGACATCATAGTGCATGCACCGCCATCTGCAGCGCGCAGGGACACGAAGCCGGAGCATTGCAAGTAAGAAGAGGACCTGCGGGGGTGGGGTATCCGAAAGGTGAGGGCAGAGTTTGTTTTTTCCATAGACCATAGAGTATAATCTGAGTTAGGTCTTTTCAGCACATTTTTTATGCTGAAAAACTCATCTTGTGCTCGAGTATGGTATACACGGTATACAGAATTGTATAAAAGTGACACTAAAAATGAACACCAAACTACTACAGACATGCTCTGATAGAACCGCATGTCACTCAGTACAGATACAAATATCAACCCACAAATTTTCAGCCTTCTCACACTCTTCATCGACCACTGTCTTATTCACAATCGCTTTCAAATCTTTTCTGATAAACCATTCTGAATAAATTCCCAACAGTGTCACCAGCAAAGCACCCCCACACCATCACACCTCCTCCTCCGTGCTTTATGGTGGGGACAAGACATGTAGAGTCCCTTCACTCACCTTTTCTGTGTTGCACAAAGACACGGTGGTTAGAACCAAAGATCTTAAATTTGGACTCATCAGACCAAAGCACAGATTTCCACTGGTCTAATGTCCATTCCTTGTGTTCTTTAGCCCAAACAAATCTCTTGTGCTTGTTGCCTGTCCATAGCAGTGATTTCCTAGCAGCTGGTGAACACAGTCTCCTCTTACCAGTTGTTGTAGTGATGTGTCTGCTGCCAGAACTCTGTGCGGCAGTGACCTGGTCCGTAATCTGGGCTGCTGTTAACCTGTGATTTCTGAGGCTGGTGACTCGGATGAACTTATCCTCCACAGCAGAGGTGACTCTTGGTCTTCCTTTCCTGAGGGAGTGCTCATGTGACTCGGATGAACTTATCCTCCGCAGAAGAGGTGACTATTGGTCTTCCGTTCCTGGTGCGGTGCTCACATGAAACTGTTTCTTTGTAGCGCTTGATGATTTTGCAACTGCACTTGGGGACACTTTCAAAGTTTTCCCAATTTTCAGAACTGACTGAACTTAATTTCTTAAAGCAATGATGGCCACTCGTTTTTCTTTACTTAGCTGCTTTTACCCATAATAGAAACAGTCTATTCAGTAGGACTATCACTTCTGTATCCACCTGACTTCAGTACCACAGAACTTCCAAGCCCATTTATAAGGCAAGAAATCCCACTTATTAAATATGACAGGGCACCTGTGATGTAAAAATCTTTTCAGGTGACTACCTCTTGAAGCTCATAAAGAGAATGCCAAGAGTGTGCAAAGCAGTAATCAAAGCAAAAGGTATCTAGAATATAAGACATATTTCCAGTTTTTTCATACTTTTTTGTTAAGTATATAATATTCTATATATAGAATGAGAAGTCCAAACTTTTGGTCTATATTTTAATTCTAGATATTTTAATATAATGGAGGGACAGGGATGTGAGTCAGTGGTCTGTATGCTATGTACTCAGCCTGATCCAGACCAAGTGGATTACAGCCACTGCCCCTCGAACTTGGATAACTTAGACATAAATTTCCAACCTATAAGAAGCCAAGTAATTCTGTTTAAGCATTTAGACACTTAGGTACAAAAGTGTCAAAATCATATATAAACCAAGATTCCATTCTGGACATTTTGGCTATAAAATCACCTCCTCTCCAATCTTTTTGTACGGCATGTTATTGATATGTTATGTTATTGATATGTTTACTGATTCTTTGTTTATGTGTCCTACAGGTTCCCCCTGTTTACAAACAGACGATTGATTCATCAATCGTCTAAAATACAAGGACATTATATTCTACCTGTTCTCATTAGATGCAAGCATGGAAAGGTTAAATATAAATTGCTGTAATGTACAAGAGACGGCTTAATCAGGCAGGTCAGGGGGGTCAACAGATGGCTTTGATAATAAAAGCTCTGTCCGGGCTTCTGGGATGGCGAATAATTAAACGTTTTATTAAAATAAGATGGATCAATAAACTGTTTTATACTGTTCTGTTGGAGAGACTATTTCCTTTTTGCTTCATAAAGGAAGGTTCTTTCATCCTCAGGCTAATAACCAATTGCTTGCTTCATTACCTACAGGGTAAGAAAACAGATAAGGAATATTTCTGGCTTGCCCATTCCATGCTCCTTTAGTTTATGAATCTGTAGATCTATTTTGTGATGCAGGTGGCCTCTCTGGCATATCCATTCGTTTCCCCTATTGTTTATGGATATGTAGATTTATTTTGTGATACATATAGTCTCCCTGGCTTTCCCATTCATTGCCCATAAAGTTTATAGGTTTGTGTATTTATTTTGGGATGCCGGCAGCCTCCCTGGCCTACCCATTAGTTTCCCCTAAAGTTTATGGATCAGTATTTTTATTTTGTGATGCAGGTGGCCTACATGGCCTACCAATTCATTGCCCCTACAGTTTATAATCTGTAAATGTTGTGATGCAGGTAGTCTACCTGGCTTACCCATTCATTGCCCCAATAGTTTATAGGTCTGTATTTTTATTTTGTGCCTCCCTGTCCTACCCATTTGTTGCCCCTATATTTTATAGGTATGTATACTGTATGTATACAAGCAGTGTGTGATCCCCCAACCAATGATATAATGATATTACCACTATACCGTGATCATATAGTAAGGTTGTTACTGGTTCTACTTAGAGCTCAGTGCATCTTATACACAATCACATCACAATATAGAGACTTACATGTGACAATTCTGTCTCTATTTATCCACATTTCCTGTTTTTTCCATCTGAACGGGGAATGACTTCTATTGGCCGCATCATGGATTTGTTAAGTCACAACAATATATAATTGGTGACACATTTGGATCCACAAAACATAAGGCACAAATACATCTTTTACATGTTTTTATGTTATTTTCCATTTATATCCATCAACCTCACATTATGAACTGTGCCATGCCCTTATACGCAGGAAAGGACTAAAAGTACTGTGCTGTGCTCATATATACAGGATAGGACTAGTGGTACTTTGCACAAATATACAGGATAGGAGGATAAGTACTGTGCTGTGCCCATGTATACAGGATTGGAGTAGTAGTACTATTGTACATCTTTATATACAGGATAGGAGTAGTAGTACAGCACTGTGCCCCTGTATACATGATAGGAGTGGTAGTACTGTGGTGTCCCTTTGTATACAGAATAAGGGTAGTAGTACTGTGCAATAGCCTAGGTGTAGTAGTGATATGTATTGCCCAAAGTAGGAAAAGAGTTACGAAGACAGACATATAGGAAACACACATACACAGAGACACACATAAAACTCCTACTTACCTTACACATGTTCACTTTCTCTCCCTCTTCTTGCTGTGCGGACCTAAACGGAGCTTTAAAGAACTGTCACAGGTTCTTGAAGGTCAATAGAAATACATGTGTGTCGGGAGCTGGCACGCATGTATCACCATAGAGTCTAGATCAGGGCTGCACTGTGGTCTTAGGGACACAGAGTTGAAAGCTCATCAGTGGGCCCCTCAAAGTCCCTAGGCCAGGAGCCACCATTCCCTGTGCCCCCCCTGGAAGCTACACCTCTGCTTGTGATGCAGGCAGCCTCTCTGGCTTGCCCATTCTTTGCCCCTATAGTTGGTAGACCTGTAGATTTATTTTGTGATGCAGGTGGTCTTCCTGGCTTGCCAATTCCATGCCCTCATAGTTTATGGATCTGTATATTAATTTTGTGATGCAGGCGGTCTCCCTGGCTTATCCATTTATTGCCCCTATAGTTTATGGACCTGCAGTTTTATACGTGATGCAGGCGGTCTCCCTGGCTTACCTATTTATTGTCCCTATAGTTTATGGATCTTGAGATTTATATGTGTTGCAGGCGGTCTTCCTGGCTTGCCCATTCGATGTAGGAAGCCAAGCATTTAAAAAATGACATCAGCAATATGTGCCAAGCTGAGTAGGCATTTCCTCCCGAATCACAGGCAAAATGTAATCACTGCAATGGAAACCCAGCCATTCATTACACATCTAGCCATGATGGTGTGACACAAAGAGTTAAAGTGGCAAACCAGGATAGATGACTGATATTGCATTACTGTAAAGTTTACATTTCTAGCACCTGTGATGCAATCATTCAGCATGGGCTGAAATAACTCCTTCTTCCATGTTTTGGGTATTTAAAAAATGTGCTCTAGGAAAAGCCTATATATAACCTTACACTGTAAAATAATGATCTGGTTATATTGCACTTTTGAGAAAGGATGCAGTACTATTTTCTTTTTATGTGGTGCTGAGCTTGAAAGCAGCACAGACGCATTCAGTCTTTCATGGAAAGGCTACCAGAAAGCTGCACAATCCAGGGATCCTAAATATCTGGCTGTAATTTTATGTAGGGCACATCCATCCTTCAATCAGCTCTAAGCTGGGAGGATGTCCAAGCTCACAAACATGACCAAAATAAAAGCAGATATTGCATTGGGGAGTTAATAACTGAAATCGCTTTACAAGACCGTCTGCAGCTGCCAGGCTCTTTCCCATCCCTCTCTCTCTCCTTTAATTGCATCTGAGGATGTAGCTGCAGAAACAAGGGAGCTTTCTGGATCTCGGGAAGACTCCATCTCTGTATGTATGTAACATTTGTGCTATAGGAGTCACAGGGCTGAGGGTTGATATATTGCTAAACACGCTGCACTAGTCTCCTTGGACAGAAAGGCACACATGACATTGAGAGCCATGGATGCTACTGGGCCTGTCACCTTTTCCCATGTATTTGGACAGCAGTGTGAAGTCATGGAAGCAGGTAAGGGTCACCTATCATGATATTATGCCTATAGAAATATCTAAAGATGTAGCAATAGATACAGTGATGGAAAGGAATCTATTGTTTATGGCTATATGTTCTATCCTGCATGTGATCTGCATGTTCATACAGAGACTCAATGGCAGCTAAATACAATGTATACATAACATAACAGTGTGCAACAGTTGCAGCCCATATATATATATATATATATATATATATATATGTATATATATATATATATTAGTGTAATTGATGACATCATAAACAGGGCACTTGTGGAGGGACTGCATTGTCGTATGTTTCTCACTGTTTGTGAATAAACCATTCATAAGTCATTGGAGTGCTGCTTCCTTGGATTCTTCATTTGATGTTAAAACAAAATGTACCTGAAGTTTTATAGTGTATTTCTGTGTGTTTCAATTTATTGTAATGTTAATTGAAGCACTATATTATATAAGTGATATACAAGTGTTTTCAATCACAAGGCCTAAGCAATGTTGTTATCAGAATCTACAAATACCAATTCTGGCCTGCAGGGAGTTTGCTGCCCTCCTGCTTTGAGCTGAATGCAGGGACCAGGTATGGCAGTCTGTATTTGGTCAATGGACTGCTCACAGAAGGGGATGCAATGTCAGGATGTGAATGATCTGCGCAAAATTAAAGGGAACCTGTCATCAGGAGACCCATTTCTAGCACTCCCCCAGTCCCCACAGAGCATAGTACATACACTGCCAAAGTGTTTTTGTATAAAAAATAGGTTTTACAGAAAAAAAGATATGTTATATTGTACCTTTCATTAGCATCTGCTGTGTGACTAGGCAGTTGCCAAATGGGAGGTGCTGGAAGGGAGCAGTCCCCCCCCCCAACCTTGGGAAATATGTGACCTTTTCAAATATATGAATAACTCAGCCACACTCAGGATTGGCTGTAGAGCAGGGGGCGTCACTAAGCCCAGTGATGGGTGTTTTCATATATTTGAAAAGGTCACATGGAGAAGGTGTTCCCCAAGCATGGGGGGGAGCTGCTCCTTTCAAAACCCTCCCATTTGGCAACTGCCTAGTCACACAGCACATGCTAATGAAAGGTACAATATAACATATCTTTTTTTCTGTAAAACCAATTTTTAATACAAAAACACTTTGGCAGTGTATGTACTATGCTCTGTGGGGACTGGGGGAGTTCTAAAAATGGGTCTCCTGGTGACAGGTTCCCTTTAAGTTAAAATTTTAATAGATTGTCATTCGTGGATCAAAACATGGTTCCTGCCCTAAACACAGGGCATGAACCCCGAAACAGTTAGCTTCAAGTGTCTAGTTGGAAATCATCCCATTCTATTCTATGAAAGTCATGGATGCATTAACAGCTTCCAGCCCCTTCGCAAAGGACTGGTTCCGAGTCCGTGCCCTGTGTTCACAATGGCAGAACAGCTGATTAGTTTAGGGGCAAGTTGTTGGCATACATTAATTGCTTGAAATACTGAGATTAAAATGAGTTTATTTTGCCTTAGGCCTTGTTCACACTTAATGTTTGAATTGCATTTTGAGAGGTTACAGGGAGGAGCTAAGCCTGATTGCATAAACGATTACACTGAACATGTGAGATCAGAAATTAGCACCCTGTCTTTATATCTATACAATGCAAAATGTGTGGTCCTCTTTCCAGTTTTTCTGTAAATGCAATCAAGCCAAGCTCCTCCCCCAACCTCTGAATTGTGCGACATGTGAATTCGGTATTGTGCCTATTGCCCACGACGAAGGGTGATACAATTTACTCACATCACACTAACATCCTCACATTTATTGTTATTAAGGGGCATTTATTTGTCATAAGAGTTTTAAAGAAGATCTCCAATGTACTTGAATTAAAATAATATGGTAAAAGTAGGTGATAACAGGAGGTCTGTTGGAGTCTATGAGGAATGGCAGGTCTTCCACTCACCTTCCATTTTTAATTTCCATTACTCTCTCCTAAAAGGACTAAGCTTGACACATCGGGATCACTGTAAAAAAAAGTTAGAATAAGCTGCTTTGAGAACAGGGACATGATGTCTGTTAATTATTCACACCTCCCGTGTGACATCAACTCCTGCTCCAACATGGGAGAGGGAGGTATCTATCATGCACGAGGCGTGAATTCACGAATCTCGAATGACGTCACCTCCCTCTCCCAGTATAGGAGAAGGAGGTGATGACACATGAGCGGCGTGAATAATTAACTCTTTTTCTAACTTTTTTTTTCAATGATGTGTCAAAATTAAAGAAGACAAGCACTGGGACCCTGGAGAAGAGGACTTTAGGTAATTATGTTTGGGTTAATTTAGTTGAATATTAATGGTTGATTTCCATTAAAGAGGACTTGTCACGCCAAAAAAATGTACTAGGAGCAACTCATAGTCCTATCTCAGATGGAGCAGTGCTAAACTGCTAGCTTTATTGGAACACCCTAATAAAGCTAGCAAACACTGCAGTGCCGTACCCTAGGAAAGCAGGACCAAGCTCACAGCAGTCCGGCGTATTCATGAGGGGGCAGTCTGAGGCGCTGCTTCTTCCCTGCACCACCCCTCCCATGTCATAGGCTGGTGGTGACCACCTCCGCGGACCGCCGGATGGCTGTAAGCTTGGTCTGATGTACTGAGGATATGGTGCTGCAGTGTTTGCTAGCTTTATCAGAGCTTTATATATTGAGATGTTGCACAACACAGAGTTTTGGATATTCACTTTACAACAAGCTCACTAAAAACTTCAAAGCATATGCATATTTGCAAATTTTAAGATGCTAAATCCACGCTGCTACTAATAACTGTAGTTCCTGCATTTTCTGAGAAATCTATACATGAGATATCATTAAGGAGGGTGAGTAATTAAAGAAAAAGCTGTGAAGTCAATATTTTGATGGAATGGCCTGAACTGTGCTCGCTCACAGTTATTAATATACAAGACTGTCTAGAGACCAATATCAGTAAGTGCTAGAACTCTTGAAAATTGTGTCCTAATGCATCATCATCAGTTGGATTGGATGTTCCTCTCTGTTTGTTGAGAATAGTGTAACTTATTTTGATCTTTTGCTTGTTAATATACACTGTGGCATCTCAGCTGCGATGTTCTTTTTAAGTGGATTGTGGTGCTTAGTAAACACGACTGAGAAATCAATATTAATTTACATTGTGTTGTTCTGGACAGCCACGCATACTAAACAAGACTTCACATAGCTGATAGAATATCACATACGGGTTCATAAATGGATTTTGCACCAATATACTTCTTACTATATTTTCAAGCTTTAATCTACAGAACGCTCCCAAAAAACAATTTACGGTGTAAACAGTAATAATGGTAATCTTTCTGGTGTTGGGAGTTTTGTGTGGACAGGAGGTTAGATTCCCTATCACTCCTTTAAGAGCCTCAATGTGTGAATGAAAAGCGAACCTGATTGTGCTCATTTAAAGGGATAATAAAGAAGTGTTATAAATGTTAACCTTGACAACACATTTTGGTCCCGATAAGAGGGGGTGGTGAAGGCTCATGGGCTTAGACCTTTACAGAGTCAGACTGGGATACTTAAAGAGGTTTTACCACGAAAGACAATTCTCAAATTTCTATCCCCTCGTGATGTTAACACAATAAAGATCATTTTAACCTCTTACTTTATAATATTACTCCGTTTTATTGCTGTTTTAGCTCCTATCACTCTCTATGGTGTTCAGTAAAAAATCCCAGGGTGTGGGCAAGGCCTCTCTAAGCAGACACATTATTATCCTTCTAGTTCTGTGGGGTGAAAATGTGGTTACATTATCAGAGTACAGGTGTATATACTAGAGATGAGCGAACATACTCGTCCGAGCTTGATGCTCGTTCGAGCATTAGCGTACTCGAAACTGCTCGTTGCTCGGACGAATACTTCGCCCGCTCGAGAAAATGGCAGCTCCCGCCGTTTTGCTTTTTGGCGGCCAGAAACAGAGCCAATCACAAGCCAGGAGACTCTGCACTCCACCCAGCATGACGTGGTACCCTTACACGTCGATAGCAGTGGTTGGCTGGCCAGATCAGGTGACCCTGGGATAGACTAGCCGCTGCCCGCGCTGCTCGGATCATTCTGTGTCTGGATGCCGCTAGGGAGAGAGCTGCTGCTGGTCAGGGACAGCGTTAGGGTGCTAGTAGATTACTGTTAGGCAGGAGTGATTCAACAAGAACCCAACAGCCCTTCTTAGGGCTACAATAACGTTATACTTTTTTTTTTTTTGTTTGCTTGTGGCTGGGCTTGCTGGCACTAGTAGTGCAGCTAGTACCATATTGTGAGGAATTTGCAGGGGGACTTGCTACCGTTGTGTTTAGCTCTTAGTGACACACATATCCACCTCAAACACCGAAGTGGGAAAATTTATTAGGGGTTGGATTTCAATTAGGCACAGTCTGTCATTTCCTTTTTATTTTACGTTTATTTTTTCATAACTCAGCGTCATCTCATCAGTGTGCTTTCATACTTGGCTAGAAAATAGCCAAAGGAGAATCCAAACGGCTTACTTACGCCTACAATAGCGTTATATATATTTTATTTCTGGTTGATCTGCTGGTGGCTGTCCTTGCTGCAGTGCATATACTAGCCAATTGTGAGGAATTTGGAGTGAGACTTGCGACCGCTGTGTTTAGCGCTTAGTGACGCACATATCCATCGCAAAGACCGAAGTGGGAAAATTTATTAGGGGTTGGATTTCAATTAGGCACAGTCTGCCATTTCCTTTTTATTTTACGTTTATTTTTTCATAACTCAGCGTCATCTCATCAGTGTGCTTTCATACTTGGCTAGAAAATAGCCAAAGGAGAATCCAAACGGCTTACTTACGCCTACAATAGCGTTATATATATTTTATTTCTGGTTGATCTGCTGGTGGCTGTCCTTGCTGCAGTGCATATACTAGCCAATTGTGAGGAATTTGGAGTGAGACTTGCGACCGCTGTGTTTAGCGCTTAGTGACGCACATATCCATCGCAAAGACCGAAGTGGGAAAATTTATTAGGGGTTGGATTTCAATTAGGCACAGTCTGCCATTTCCTTTTTATTTTACGTTTATTTTTTCATAACTCAGCGTCATCTCATCAGTGTGCTTTCATACTTGGCTAGAAAATAGCCATAGCAATAGGATAGCATTGTTTGGTTTTAAAAACTAAAAAACACAAAAAAAAACTAAAAAACACAAAATAACACACAAAAAAGTTTAAAAAAAAATTAAAGTTATATAACTTTCATTTTCAAAATGTTTAACCCGAGGGCTAGGGGTAGAGGACGAGGGCGGGGACGTGGGCGTCCATCTACTGCAGGGGTCAGAGGCCGTGGTCCTGGGTGGGGTGAGACACCACCTGCTGATGAGGGAGCAGGGGAACGCCGCAGAGCTACACTCCCTAGGTTCATCATGTCTGAAGTTACTGGGACTCGTGGTAGAGCACTGTTGAGGCCAGAACAGTGCGAACAGGTGATGTCGTGGATTGCCGACAATGCTTCGAGCAATTTGTCCACCAGTCAGTCTTCCACGCAGTCCACCCATGTCACCGAAATCGGCACTCCTCCAGCTCCTGCACCTCAGCCTCCTCCCCCCCAGTCTGCCCCCTCCCAGGAAAATTTGGCATTTGAACCGCCATACTCTGAGGAACTGTTTTCTGGACCCTTCCCACAGTCACAAACCACTTGTCCGGTTGCTGCTGAGCAATTTTCCGATGCCCAGGTTTTCCACCAGTCGCAGTCTGTGGGTGATGATGACCTTCTTGACGTAGTGGAAGAAGTGTGTAAAGAGGTGTCCGACGATGAGGAGACACGGTTGTCAGACAGTGGTGAAGTTGTTATCAGGGCAGGAAGTCCGAGGGGGGAGCAGACTGAGGGATCGGAGGATGATGAGGTGACAGACCCAAGCTGGGTTGAGAGGCTGGGTGAACACAGTGCTTCTGAGACGGAGGAGAGTCCTATAGCAGAACAGGTTGGAAGAGGCAGTGGTGGGGCCAGACGGAGAGGCAGGGCCAGAGCAGGTGCATCAGCGCCAAATGTGTCACGTAGTGAAGCTCCCGTGGCGAGGGCTCCCGCGGCGAGGGCTAGATTTTCAGAAGTCTGGAGGTTCTTTAAGGAAACACCGGATGACCGACGGACTGTGGTGTGCAACCTTTGCCAAACCAGGATCAGCAGGGGTTCCACCACTATTAGCTTAACTACCACCAGTATGCGCAGGCATATGAATGCTAAACACCCGAATCAGTGGCACCAAGCCCGTTCACCTCCGGGCGTGCACACCACTGCTCCTTCCCCTGTGTCAGCTGATAGTCAGCCCCCTGCCCAGGACCCTGGCACAAAAACCCCATCATCGCCTCCACGATCCTCCACAGCATCCACCAGCGTTCAGCTCTCCATACCCCAGACGCTGGAGAGGAAAAGAAAATATAGTGCAACCCACCCGCACGCCCAAGCCCTTAATGTCCACATCTCCAGATTGCTTAGCCTGGAGATGCTGCCCTATAGGCTAGTAGAGACCGAGGCCTTTCGCAACCTCATGGCGGCGGCCGCCCCTCGGTATTCGGTCCCCAGCCGCCACTACTTTTCCCGATGTGCCGTCCCAGCCCTGCACCAGCACGTGTCAGACAACATCATCCGTGCCCTGACCAACGCCGTTTCTGACAAGGTCCACCTGACCACGGACACGTGGACGAGTGCTGCCGGGCAGGGCCACTATATATCGCTGACGGCACATTGGGTTAACTTGGTGGAGGCTGGGACCGAGTCTGACCCTGGGGCTGGTCATATATTGCCGACGCCGAGGATTGCGGGGCCTACCTCGGTCCAGGTCTCAAAGGTCTACTATGCCTCCTCCTCCTCCCACCCCTCCTCCACCTCCTCCTCCGAACTACCATCCGTGGGCATGGCGCCATCAGTTGCTAGCTCTAGGCACAGCAGCAGTGCCGTCGCTAAGCGACAGCAGGCGGTGCTCAAACTGCTGAGCCTAGGCGATAAAAGGCACACCGCCCAAGATCTATTACAGGGCATCACGGCGCAGACTGATCTGTGGCTGGCACCGCTGAACCTGAAGCCAGGCATGGTTGTGTGTGACAACGGCCGTAACCTGGTGGCGGCTCTGCAACTCGGCAGACTGACACATGTGCCATGCCTGGCCCATGTGTTAAATCTGATAGTTCAGCGTTTCCTCAAGACATACCCCAATCTGTCAGATTTGCTCACGAAGGTGCGCCGCATCTGTGCGCATTTCAGGAAGTCCAGCACAGATGCTGCCACTCTCAGGGCAGCGCAGCGCCGCCTCCAACTGCCCGCTCACTGACTGTTGTGCGACGTGCCCACGAGGTGGAATTCAACATTAACCATGTTATCCAGAGTTTACCAGCAGCGCAGAGCGATTGTAGACTGCCAGATGTCAACTTCCACCAGAACTGGTAGTCAGGTCAGTCAGCTTCCTCAAGTCTACAATGAGGAGTGGACGTGGATGTCTGATATCTGTCAGGTGCTGAGTAACTTTGAGGAGTCAACACAGATGGTCAGTGGCGATGCCGCCATCATCAGCCTCACCATCCCGCTGCTTGGCCTGTTGAAAAACTCTCTGATCAGCATGAAGTCGGAAGCTTTGCGCTCGTCACAAGAGACGGGGGAAGAAGATTCCCTTGTTGATAGCCAAAGCACCCTCAGGTCTGTTTCTCAGCGCATATCGGAGGAGGTGGAGGAGGATGAGGAGGAAGAGGAGGAGAATGTTGGCGAGACACAAGAGGGGAGCATTGCTCAGACCTTCACTGTTCAGCGTGTATGGGCAGAAGAAGAGGAGTTGGAGGAGTTGGAGGAGGAGGAAATGGGCAGTCAGGCCAGTGAGGGGAGTGAATTCTTGCGCGTTGGGACTCTGGCAGATTTCATGCTAGGCTGCCTATCCCGTGACCCTCGCGTTCAAAGAATTTATTCCAGCTCCGATTACTGGGTATTCACTCTCCTGGACCCACGGTACAAGCAAAATCTTTCCACTCTCATCCCTGGAGAGGAAAGGAGTGTGAGAATGCATGAATACCAGCAGGCCCTGGTGCACAAGCTGAAACAGTATTTCCCTTCTGACAGCGCTAGCGGCAGAGTGCGTAGTTCTGCGGGACAAGTAGCGAGGGAGAGTAGGCGAGCAGGCAGCTTGTCCAGCACTGGCAAGGGTACGCTTTACAAGGCTTTTGCCAGCTTTATGTCACCCCAGCAAGACACTGTCACCTGTCCCCAGTCTCGGCAGAGTAGGGCTGATCTTTACAGAAAGATGGTGAGGGAGTACGTAGCTGACCATACCATCGTCCTAAATGATCACACAGCTCCCTACAACTACTGGCTTTCAAAGCTGGACATGTGGCACGAACTGGCGCTGTACGCCTTGGAGGTTCTTGCCTGCCCTGCCGCTAGCGTCTTGTCCGAGCGGGTTTTCAGTGCAGCTGGTGGCATCATCACCGATAAGCGTACACGCCTGTCGACTGACAGCGCTGACAGGCTGACGCTTATTAAGATGAATAAAGCCTGGATTTCTCATAATTTCCAATCTCCATCAGGTGAAGGAAGCTCAACCTGAATAATTTATGCACTCCTCCTCCTCCTCATTTTGCTCCTTCTCCCCCTCTTTGTACACTAAAGCAGAGGAAACTGGCTATTTTTTGACAGGGCCCACTGGCTCTAGCTATAGTACTTTATGCATTTAATTTTTCTGGAGGGCCACCTACCCGGTCTTCTGTTTTAAACAATTTTTGGGAGTGCCACATACAGGCACTCAATCTATTCAATTTTTCTGGAGGGCCACCTACCTGCTCCTCTGGTTTGAAAACTTTTTTGGACTGCCACATACAGGCACTCAATCTATTTCATTTTTCTGGAGGGCCACCTACCTGCTCCTCTGGTTTGAAAACTTTTTTGGACTGCCACATACAGGCACTCAATCTATTTCATTTTTCTGGAGGGCCACCTACCTGCTCCTCTGGTTTGAAAACTTTTTTGGACTGCCACATACAGGCACTCAATCTATTTCATTTTTCTGGAGGGCCACCTACCTGCTCCTCTGGTTTGAAAACTTTTTTGGACTGCCACATACAGGCACTCAATCTATTTCATTTTTCTGGAGGGCCACCTACCTGCTCCTCTGGTTTGAAAACTTTTTTGGACTGCAACATACAGGCACTCAATCTATTTCATTTTTCTGGAGGGCCACCTCACGGGCTGAGCCCTCTCCATAGCCGGTAAGTCTTTGCTGCATATTGCAGCAAAGGCTTACCGGTAACATCCGCGATCGGTGCTAGCACCGATCGCGGGTGTTTTTACAGTGTGGGCTGCCGGCAAAGCTGCCGGCAGCCTCAAACAGATAGCGGCGCATGGGCGCCGCCATCTTACCTGGGATCGCCGCTCCCCGAGACGCGATCCGTCTCCATGGTAGCCTCGGGTCTTCGTTTTAACCCCTTCATTACAATGTGCTGATAGCACATTGTAATGAATGAGTTAGAAAATCCCCATATACTGCCATACTGTAGTATGGCAGTATATGATAGGATCGATCAGACAACCTAGGGTTAAAGTACCCTAGGGAGTCTGAAAAATAGTATAAATAAAAATAAAAAAAAGTTTAAAAAAAAAAATTATAATAAAAAAACCTAAAATTTCAAATCACTCCCCTTTCCCTAGAACTGACATAAATATAAATAAACAGTAAAAATCATAAACACATCAGGTATCGACGCGTCCGAAAATGCCCGACCTATCAAAATATGATAACGGTTTTTCAATGCGTTTAACCCCGTAACGGAAAATAGCGCCCAAAGTCATTTTGAAAAATCTAAAAAAATCTATAAAAAGTGATCAAAAGGTCGTACAGTCCTAAAAATGATATCATTGAAAATATTATCAAATTTCGCAAAAAATGACACCACCCACAGCTTCGTACACCAAAGTATAAAAAAGTTATTAGCGCCAGAAGTTGGCAAAATCAAAAAAAATATTTTTGTACAGGAGGTTTTAATTTTTGTAAATGTATGAAAACATTATAAAACCTATACAAATTTGGTATCCCCTTAATCGTACCGACCCAAAGAATAAAGTAGACATGTCATTTGGGGCGCTCAGTGAAAGACGTAATATCCAAGCCCACAAGAAAATGGCGCAAATGCGTTTTTTCACCATTTTCATTGCATTTGGAATTTTTTTCCCGCTTCCAAGTACATGGCATGGAATATTTAATACCATCATTATGAAGTGCAATTTGTTACGCAGAAAACAAGCCATCACACAGCTCTTTACGTGTAAAAATAAAAAAGTTATAGATTTTTGAAGGTGGGGAGTGAAAAATGGACATGAAAAAACAGGAAAGGGCCCGGTCCTTAACCGGTTAAGTAGTAGCTGCTTTCCTCACATTGATTATTTGCATGTGCTGCTCAAAATTTGCAAACTACCTGGAATGCATCTAGGGGGATGGTTAGTGGTGAGTGAACATGAACTGCAATGTTCATCCATTCCTGGTAACACTTTAAATTGCCGCTAGCAAAGTGGCCACCGGTAAAAGAGAGGAACCAACCAATCAATTCTCACAATTCACGGTGTTACCCTTATAATAGCCTTCAGGTTTTGTCTGTTAGTCAGACCTGTTAATGTTCGGGTACTATATCCCAATGCTTACCCCCACTTGTAACACCTGTGATTGGTGGCAGCACTGCACACGTACCGCCACTTACTGTAGGATCGTTGCTGATGACATCACAGGAAGCAGCGATTCTATAGTAAGTGATGGTATGCGTGAGGTGCTTTTTTGTTTTGATACCCAAACTTTAATGGGTTCGCTCATCCCTAGTTATAATGACAGGCAGACAAAATCTGAAGTATATTGTAAGGGTAACACAGCGTAAAGCTTTCACCTGTCTGCTTCTGGGGAAAGTGAGAATTGAAGAGTTCCTCTCTTCCTCACTATGTTTAGAATTTACTTGTTTACTTAGTATATTGTAGAAGTGTCCCTAAATTGTGCTCTTGGAGTGATTGTAACTGGATTTTTACTTCATGGGGAAGTAGATTACCTGAATAGGGATTGGTGCGAACCCAGGGTTTACCAATGTTTTAGTAATCTTTATTAGGTTTATGCTCCGCTATAATAAATGTTGTTTGCTTCAAGACATGGTTCACAATAACTTTTCTAGAGAGCAGATTTGTCAGTAACCGGGTCTTGTGTGCCTTTATTTTATAATGGTCTAAGCTTATTTGAAACACCTTTTGCTAACTAATTCTTAAAAGAAATTAACTTACTTTTCTTTACACTGCGAAGGGAATCAAGTTTGAGATGGCTCAAGATGTGCCACTATGCCAGAAATGGTGCCAAAAGTTTGGTAGATTTTTTATTTAATATTTTTTTAGAAATGAAGCCAGGCCATTTAATAGTAGTTGAGAACTTAGACAAGAGGATGCTAGATTTTTTATCCAGCTTACAATTTTTGCATATACACAAACAGTTGGATAGAAGGTAATCAGACTCCTTTAAATTTTCACTCTTTGTTTCATTGCAGACAATTGGTAAGATCAAAAAAAAATCTTTCTTGCTTATTATTGTACACTCTGCATCCCATTTTGACAGATAAAAACTGAAATGTAAATATTTTTGCTAATTGATTAAAAAAGAAAAACGGAATATATCACATTGTTGTAAGTATTCAGACCCTTTGCTGTGACACTCATATTTAACTCATATGCTGTCCACTTTCTTCTGATTCTCGTTTGGGTGGTTCTAATCCTTCATTGTAGTCCAGCTGTGTTTAATTAAACTGATTGGACTTGATTAGGAAAGGCGAACGCCTGTCAATATAAGAGCTTACAGTGCATGTCAGAGCTCATGAGAATCATGGTCTAAGGAATTGCCCAAGGAGCTCAGAGACAGAATTTTGGCATGGCACAGATCTGGTCAAGGTTAAAAAAGAATTTCTGCAGCACTCAAGGTTCATGAGAGCGCAGTGGTCTCCATAATCCTTAAATTGAAAAAGTTTGTGACGACCACAACTTTTCCTCAACCTGGCCATCCAGCCAAAGGTAAAGAGAACCCCAAGAGAGAGGTAAAGAGTAATCCCAAGATCACTGTGGCAGAGTTCCAGAGATGCAGTATGGAGATGGGAGAAAGTTGCACAAAGTCACCTATCACTGCAGCCTCCACCAGTCGGGGCTTTATAGCAGAGTGTGCCGACAGAAGCCTCTCCTCAGTGCAAGACATATGAAAGCTGCATACAGTTTGCAAAAACACATGAAAGACTCCCTGACTAAGAAAAAGAAGATTCTCTAGTCTGATGAGACAAAGATTGAACAGTGAAACATGATAGTAGCAGTGCTCTGGACCTCAGACTGGGCCAGAGGTTCACCTTCCAACAAGACAATGACCCTAAGCACACAGCTAAAATAACAAAGCAGTGGCTTCAAAACAACTCTTTGACCATTCTTGACTGGCTGAGCGATGCCCCCTGCTCCTCTATAGCCACTCCCGAGTGATGGGATTTTCATGTATTTGAAAAGGACACATGGAGGAGAGGTTTCTCGAGGTGGAGGGGAAACTGCTCCTTTCCAGCCACTCCAGGGGACAAGTGCCTATTGCACATGGTATTGAAAGGTACTATATTTTTTTTTCTTTAAAACCTATTTTTTATACAATTTACTAAATGACAGTGTATGTACTATGCTCTATGGGGAGGAGGGTGCTCAAAATGATTGAGCAATGTTTTACCATCGCCTTTCTAAAGATTTATCTTATTATTTATTTGTTGACATAGCTGACATCGAGCTTGATGATTAACTTTTATTTAAAAAAATACCAAAATTATAATTAGGGGGGTCACTGTTATGTCTCTAGCTGCCATAAAAACCCAAAATATTGCAAGGGGATCTTGGGGTTGTCACTGACCCTTAATCCGGTCAATATTAGCCATGTTTTCTATGTGGTTTACCTGTTACATTAATGACTCATTAATCTATTGGTTATACAGTAGGGATCAGTGTTCTGAACCACAAGCTCAGCTGACAGCAGCAGTCAGGCTCTGCAAATTTGCTGCTGGATATACGTCCCTCATAGATGGCTATGGCGACCACAGCTCACTGTACTGTGCCTGCACATAAGATAGACCTTGATCTGTGTTTGGCCGTAAGAACGGCTGCGCGGTGCGATCTCCAATGCAGAGGGGAGGGGTGAGTATCGTTTATGCCTCCTCCTCTGTAGCTCACCAAAGTCTTCTAGCTCGGGCTACGGCTGGAGCACTTGTCCATGTGAATTCACTCTAATGTGAAAGAGCAGTACTGTAGCAACTTCAAATAAACAATCCCCATTTACTAGAGCTGCCATAAATCGTATAAAGATACATACAGTGTACATCCAAATTCAGTGGGGCACTTCTAGATTAAAGGATTGTCCCCCTGTCCTGGGCTGCTGTGTCTGAAATTTCAACTATATCTACGTTTATTGTCTAATGCAAATAACCAGGACACACATGTTTCTCATATTTCCACAATGATTTTTTTTACTACAGAAAATAAATTAAACTAATATTATATACATGTTCCCAGTAACATATTTAAAATAATTATCAAAACTAACCTAATGTATTTATCGCTGTGTACTAGCATATGTAATATGTACATGAGGCATGTAATAATAAGCAGGAGCAGCAGGTGGCAGCAAAGTGCCAAGAATTCTCCATCATGTATAGACTTGTCTACTAGATGTATACATCACATGCTGGGAATTCTGTGGAATGTCTCAGCTGGACCAACACCAGGCAGCTGTTTAATCTCCCCCTATAATATAGCAGAGTGCACATGCCATGCATGGAGAAGATAAGGCAGATATTATCAGACACAAACCTTGAAAGTAAACAGGAAATTAAATATTTTGTAACTTATCAGTTTTATTGGCCCTCTACCACCACCACAACCCTCCCCCATATCATTGCAAGAGCTTGCTTACATTCCCCTAATTGTCTGTATGTGAAGCTTTCTATGTGAAACCCATCCTTGTGCTAATGAACATAACACAGACCTTTCCCAACTTTCATAGCAGAGAAAGAGTTACAAAACAGCATGGCTATCGCACTGATCTGACAACATGAATGAAATGTATCTCCCAATTCTGAATAGATACACTGAACAATGGAAATACTAAAATATAACCTTTATTTGTCTTCATAAAATACACAGTAAATGGGTAATGAATCAATAAATAAAGTGTGAATTAACACTTTCATTACTTTCCATAGGGTGTATAGGTTCCCCATTTAGACACACAGATTGGTATTATCACTCAGCACCGTTCCCCACAACTGTTAACAAACTTGTTAGACATCGAGGAGTAAAAGTCACTATCATTGGAGTAAAAAGTGCAAAAATAGTGTGCCACAGAATTTTTCCCCATAAGCCACGCCTTTTGCTCCTCCCCTTACCCCATTCCCACACAGTATAATCTCATCTCCCCCTTTTATATTGTGCTCCCAACTTTGTATAATATATTAAAGCCCCCTCTTTTTGTGCCCCCAGCACCTCACCCTCTAATTTTGCCCCCAAAAAGCAGCTCGCCCTGAAGCAGCTCCCCTTCTCACTGTGCCCTTCCCCTACAACACCTTTCCTATCATAGGGATAGTCCAGGTTGCTGCCGGCCCGTCTTCATTCAGCAGTAGGAGAGGAGCCACAGTGGTAGAGCAGGAAGCTGCCAGCTCTCTGTATTATCACTGTATTCAACTCTATCGACGTCTGGTAGTTGCCAGGAGAGCTGGTGGCCCGGCACATACCTCTTGCCGGGCGGGACACCGGGACAAAACCTGAAACCTGGACTGTCCCATGGGATAAAATAGTATAATATTGTGGGATGCTTAAGAAAAGATGCAAGCTTAGAAAAGGGCAGGCACACAAATATATGGATATGGATGGTGCTGTGAGATATCCCATTGGAAAGAATTAGATGCAACAATAAATTCAACTGGATGTCACATCATTATAGCATTTATGTACAACATATTGCTGCACCATAGGTAATAGTAGTTGAGAGTAAAAACTGAGATGCCAACAGATTTACAATGAATAGCGGATAAGATGTCTTTAATCTTATATGAGTCCATTAATGTTGTACAAGCCATATGGAATTCCAGGGCTTAGGGGATGTCATCATTAAAAGGACATTAACATGAGCACTTACTAATTTCTATATTTGGATATTGCAAAACCAGGGAGAAACTTGCATTACAACATTATAATAGTTGAAATGTTGATACACTGGACACATTCAAGAGGGTCCTGAATGCCTTTCATATATCACATGCTATGGGAACTAGATTCTTGGGATGGGATTTATTCTAAGGGTGCGGTCACGCATTGCATTTTGGTTGTGTTTTCATTGCATTTTGAAACGCATTTCAACAGCTGAGGAGAGGTGATTTGCCCAATTACATTACTGTTTACAATTGTTAACGCAATGTTAACGCATGTGTTGAAAGCCTGGCGGCTGCACCGAGAGCACTGCGGAGCACAGGAGCTCTCCTATATTTCACGGCACAACCGCTCAGCTAAATTGTGGAGCATTGAGACAGCGTGTGCTCACCACACTGTGACCGGTCCCATAGACGTCTTTAGGGGTCGGGATGCGGGGCCGGCCCTGATACCATTTGTTGAAATGGGACAACAACATTAATGGACCTATGTCTTTTTTTAAACCTTAATCTGCTATGAAACTATATTTAGCCTGTTATGGCTGACAGTAGAGATGTGGATTGTGTTGAACCGTGAAGCAAGAGGTTTATATCTTTAGGTTCACATTTTGCCACGTTGTCATATGGATAGAAGCAGTGAAATAATCACAAATTCTCGCCCAATGCAAGAATTTGCGATTTTACCAGTGACTACGCCACCTCCCTGTCAGTGTGGATGGGGAATAAAATGGCGCGACGGCCAGTGGAGTGGGTTACATTTTGAAAAACCTTAGAATGAAAGTTTACGCAAAACTACGCCAGGTCGAACCTGCCGTAGTTTTGACCTGCAGCCGCCCAGCCATCTGCTGCATCAAGAGGCATACAGTTCTTGATGTGTCCAGCGGGAAATGGGGGGGGGGCATGGCCGCTTTCATATGTCAGCCCATGATCGTTACAGTATGATAATTCCCCCCCTATGTTTTTGACTGTACAAATATGGAAACACAATTTGAAGAATATTCCCATTAAGACACTCATCTGAACAGATGTTCAAGGGTTTCAAAGGATTTTCAGCTCACAAATTGGTACATAACTGAGCAATTATCTTACAGAAACCCTTTATATCTTTAATTTCACAACCCTTATAGTCTGTGCTCTGTGTTTATGAAGGTTGTTTATTTGATCTGTTAAACGCTATATAAAATGATATTAAATGATGTGGAAATATCATCATGTTACTCCGTTTTACTGGGGTTTTTGAATTTATTGGCTTACATTTTATGAGATTTCTTTAACCCCTACCCGACATTTGACGTAATAGTACTGCATGGCGGGAGGCGCGTTCCTGCATATTGCAGTACTATTACATCAAGCTCCTGGCGCCGGCTCCTAGACGGAGTCTGCAGCAGAGGCTGCGGCTGTATATTGTAGCTGAAACCCGCCTGTAACACCATGCTTGGCGCTTCCGGGGGTGGGGGGGTCCACTGCTCCGCTCGCAGCCCGGGGTCTGCCAGTGCCCTGGGGCTGCGTGATCTCCTTCCTGGAGCCGCGTCCTGCCTTTTAGCAGGAACCGCTGTAACACACTGGGGCTCATTTACTAAGGGCTCCGCGGCCGCACTTTCATCGGGTTTCCCGAACTTTTCCGATTTTTGGCGCACACACGTTCGGATTTTGGCGCAATTGCGCCGGCTTTCACGCGACAGAAATCGGGGGGCGTGGCCTTCAGACAACCCGACGGATTTGGAAAAACCGTGTAATTTAAAAAACAAAATGTGTCGCAAGATCAAGCACTTACATGCACCAAGAAGAAGCAGGTGAACTCCGGCAGACCTCGGCGGACCTCGGCGCGGCAGTGACACCTACTGGATATCAGGCGCACGACCTTAGTGAATCCCGGCAGAACCCGAATTCACGTCGGAGAACGCACCGCGGGATCGCGAGAGGATCAGGTAAATAAATGAGCCCCACTGTGTGTTACAAAACACAGTGTCATGCATCTGTTACATTGTGTTACATTACATTGTGTTATATGAATTTAATCAAGCCAAGCTGTTAAAAAGTAAAAAATAAAAGTTAAAAACACTAAAGTTTTTCTAATAAAATTAATTACTTAAATAAAGTAAAAGTCCCCTAAACACAAACATCCCCTATACACATGTAAAAAGTTAAAAAAAACACTAAATCCACAAAAAAACCACACATATTTTGTATTGCCACATCCATAACAATCTGTACAATAACTAACAAACATTATTGGACCCACTCGGTGAGCGCCATGAAAACAAAACCCAAAAAACTCGCCAAAAATTTAAATTTTTCATAAAATCCCATCACAAAAATGTTCTAAAAAGTGATTTAAAAAAATTATGTGCGTCTAAATGGTACCAATGAAATGAACAACTCAACACGTAAAAAATAAGCCCTAAAACTAAAACAAATGAGATTTTCTTTATATTAGTTTTTATCCAGTAAAATTGTAAAAATATATAAAAACTATATAAACTAGGTATAACCTATAGAATAAAGATAATATAGTATTTTAAGTGTACGGTATACGACTAGAGATGAGCGAACATGCTCGTCCGAGCGTGATGCTCGGTCGAGCATTAGCGTACTCGAAACTGCTCGTTGCTCGGACGAATACTTCGCCCGCTCGAGAAAATGGCAGCTCCCGCCGTTTTGCTTTTTGGCGGCCAGAAACAGAGCCAATCACAAGCCAGGAGACTCTGCACTCCACCCAGCATGACATGGTACCCTTACACGTCGATAGCAGTGGTTGGCTGGCCAGATCAGGTGACCCTGGGATAGACTAGCCGCTGCCCGCGCTGCTCGGATCATTCTGTGTCTGGATGCCGCTAGGGAGAGAGCTGCTGCTGGTCAGGGAAAGTGTTAGGGTGTTCTATTAGCTTACTGTTAGGCAGGAGTGATTCTCCAAGAACCCAACAGCCCTTTTTAGGGCTACAATAACGTTATACTTTTTTTTTTTATTTGCAGCTAGTACCATATTGTGAGGAATTTGCAGGGGGACTTGCTACCGTTGTGTTTTAGCTCTTAGTGACACACATATCCACCTCAAACACCAAAGTGGGAAAATTTATTAGGGGTTTGATTTCAATTAGGCACAGTCTGCCATTTACTTTTTATTTTACGTTTATTTTTTTAATAACTCAGTGTCATCTCATCTTGCATAGTAGTGTGCTTTCATACTTGGCTAGAAAATAGCCATAGGAGAATCCAAACGGCTTACTTACGCCTACAGTAGCGTTATATATATTTGATTTCTGGTTGATCTGCTGGTGGCTGTACTTGCTGCAGTGCATCTACTAGCAAATTGTGAGCAATTTGTAGTGAGACTTGCGACCGCTGTGTTTTGCGCTTAGTGACGCACATATCCATTGCAAAGACCGAAGTGGGAAAATTTATTAGGGGTTGGATTTCAATTAGGCACAGTCTGCCATTTCCTTTTTTATTTTACGTTTATTTTGTTTAATAACTCAGCGTCATCTCATCTGGCATAGTAGTGTGCTTTCATACTTGGCTAGAAAATAGCCATAGGAGAATCCAAACGGCTTACTTACGCCTACAGTAGCGTTATATATATTTGATTTCTGGTTGATCTGCTGGTGGCTGTACTTGCTGCAGTGCATCTACTAGCAAATTGTGAGCAATTTGTAGTGAGACTTGCGACCGCTGTGTTTTGCGCTTAGTGACGCACATATCCATTGCAAAGACCGAAGTGGGAAAATTTATTAGGGGTTGGATTTCAATTAGGCACAGTCTGCCATTTCCTTTTTTATTTTACGTTTATTTTTTTAATAACTCAGTGTCATCTCATCTTGCATAGTAGTGTGCTTTCATACTTGGCTAGAAAATAGCCATAGGAGAATCCAAACGGCTTACTTACGCCTACAGTAGCGTTATATATATTTGATTTCTGGTTGATCTGCTGGTGGCTGTACTTGCTGCAGTGCATCTACTAGCAAATTGTGAGCAATTTGTAGTGAGACTTGCGACCGCTGTGTTTTGCGCTTAGTGACGCACATATCCATTGCAAAGACCGAAGTGGGAAAATTTATTAGGGGTTGGATTTCAATTAGGCACAGTCTGCCATTTCCTTTTTTATTTTACGTTTATTTTTTTAATAACTCAGCGTCATCTCATCTGGCATAGTAGTGTGCTTTCATACTTGGCTAGAAAATAGCCATAGGAGAATCCAAACGGCTTACTTACGCCTACAGTAGCGTTATATATATTTGATTTCTGGTTGATCTGCTGGTGGCTGTACTTGCTGCAGTGCATCTACTAGCAAATTGTGAGCAATTTGTAGTGAGACTTGCGACCGCTGTGTTTTGCGCTTAGTGACGCACATATCCATTGCAAAGACCGAAGTGGGAAAATTTATTAGGGGTTGGATTTCAATTAGGCACAGTCTGCCATTTCCTTTTTTATTTTACGTTTATTTTTTTAATAACTCAGCGTCATCTCATCTGGCATAGTAGTGTGCTTTCATACTTGGCTAGAAAATAGCCATAGGAGAATCCAAACGGCTTACTTACGCCTACAGTAGCGTTATATATATTTGATTTCTGGTTGATCTGCTGGTGGCTGTACTTGCTGCAGTGCATCTACTAGCAAATTGTGAGCAATTTGTAGTGAGACTTGCGACCGCTGTGTTTTGCGCTTAGTGACGCACATATCCATTGCAAAGACCGAAGTGGGAAAATTTATTAGGGGTTGGATTTCAATTAGGCACAGTCTGCCATTTCCTTTTTTATTTTACGTTTATTTTTTTAATAACTCAGTGTCATCTCATCTTGCATAGTAGTGTGCTTTCATACTTGGCTAGAAAATAGCCATAGGAGAATCCAAACGGCTTACTTACGCCTACAGTAGCGTTATATATATTTGATTTCTGGTTGATCTGCTGGTGGCTGTACTTGCTGCAGTGCATCTACTAGCAAATTGTGAGCAATTTGTAGTGAGACTTGCGACCGCTGTGTTTTGCGCTTAGTGACGCACATATCCATTGCAAAGACCGAAGTGGGAAAATTTATTAGGGGTTGGATTTCAATTAGGCACAGTCTGCCATTTCCTTTTTTATTTTACGTTTATTTTGTTTAATAACTCAGCGTCATCTCATCTGGCATAGTAGTGTGCTTTCATACTTGGCTAGAAAATAGCCATAGGAGAATCCAAACGGCTTACTTACGCCTACAGTAGCGTTATATATATTTGATTTCTGGTTGATCTGCTGGTGGCTGTACTTGCTGCAGTGCATCTACTAGCAAATTGTGAGCAATTTGTAGTGAGACTTGCGACCGCTGTGTTTTGCGCTTAGTGACGCACATATCCATTGCAAAGACCGAAGTGGGAAAATTTATTAGGGGTTGGATTTCAATTAGGCACAGTCTGCCATTTCCTTTTTTATTTTACGTTTATTTTTTTAATAACTCAGCGTCATCTCATCTGGCATAGTAGTGTGCTTTCATACTTGGCTAGAAAATAGCCATAGCAATAGGATAGCATCGTTTGGTTTTAAAAACTAAAAAACACAAAAAAAAAACAAAAAAACACAAAAAAAAGTTAAAAAAAAATTAAAGTTATAACTCTCATTTTAAAAATGTTTAACCCGAGGGCTAGGGGTAGAGGACGAGGGCGGGGACGTGGGCGTCCAACTACTGCAGGGGTCAGAGGCCGTGGTCCTGGGCGGGGTGAGACACCACCTGCTTATGAGGGAGCAGGGGAACGCCGCAGAGCTACACTCCCTAGGTTCATGTCTGAAGTTACTGGGACTCGTGGTAGAGCACTGTTGAGGCCAGAACAGTGCGAACAGGTGATGTCGTGGATTGCCGACAATGCTTCGAGCAATTTGTCCACCAGTCAGTCTTCCACGCAGTCCACCCATGTCACCGAAATCGGCACTCCTCCAGCTCCTGCACCTCAGCCTCCTCCCCCCCAGTCTGCCCCCTCCAAGGAAAATTTGGCATTTGAACCGGCATACTCTGAGGAACTGTTTTCTGGACCCTTCCCACAGTCACAAACCACTTGTCCGGTTGCTGCTGAGCAATTTTCCGATGCCCAGGTTTTCCACCAGTCGCAGTCTGTGGGTGATGATGACCTTCTTGACGTAGTGGAAGAAGTGTCTAAAGAGGTGTCCGACGATGAGGAGACACGGTTGTCAGACAGTGGGGAAGTTGTTGTCAGGGCAGGAAGTCCGAGGGGGGAGCAGACTGAGGGATCGGAGGATGATGAGGTGACAGACCCAAGCTGGGTTGATAGGCCGGGTGAACACAGTGCTTCTGAGACAGAGGAGAGTCCTCGACCAGAACAGGTTGGAAGAGGCAGTGGTGGGGCCAGACGGAGAGGCAGGGCCAGAGCTGGTGCATCAGCGCCAAATGTGTCAACTAGTGAAGCTCCCGTGGCGAGGGCTCCTACGGCGAGGGCTAGATTTTCAGAAGTCTGGAGGTTCTTTAAGGAAACACCGGATGACCGACGGACTGTGGTGTGCAACATTTGCCAAACCAGGATCAGCAGGGGTTCCACCACTACTAGCTTAACTACCACCAGTATGCGCAGGCATATGAATGCTAAACACCCCACTCAGTGGCAACAAGCCCGTTCACCTCCGGCCGTGCACACCACTGCTCCTTCCCCTGTGTCAGCTGATAGTCAGCCCCCTGCCCAGGACCCTGCCACAAAAACCCCATCGTCGCCTCCACGATCCTCCACAGCATCCACCAGCGTTCAGCTCTCCATATCCCAGACGCTGGAGCGGAAACGCAAATATAGTGCAACCCACCCGCACGCCCAAGCCCTTAATGTCCACATCTCCAGATTGCTTAGCCTGGAGATGCTGCCCTATAGGCTAGTAGAGACCGAGGCCTTTCGCAACCTCATGGCGGCGGCCGCCCCTCGGTATTCGGTCCCCAGCCGCCACTACTTTTCCCGATGTGCCGTCCCAGCCCTGCACCAGCACGTGTCAGACAACATCATCCGTGCCCTGACCAACGCCGTTTCTGACAAGGTCCACCTGACCACGGACACGTGGACGAGTGCTGCCGGGCAGGGCCACTATATATCGCTGACGGCACATTGGGTTAACTTGGTGGAGGCTGGGAGCGAGTCTGACCCTGCGGCTGGTCATATACTGCCGACGCCGAGGATTGCGGGCCTACTTCGGTCCAGGTGTTTCAGGCCTACTATGCCTCCTCCTCCTCCCACCCCTCCTCCACCTCCTCCTCCTCCGAATTACCATCCGTGGCCATGGCGCCATCAGTCGGTAGCTCTAGGCACAGCAGCAGTGCCGTCGCTAAGCGACAGCAGGCGGTGCTCAAACTGCTGAGCCTAGGCGATAAAAGGCACACCGCCCAAGAGCTATTACAGGGCATCACGGCGCAGACTGATCTGTGGCTGGCACCGCTGAACCTGAAGCCAGGCATGGTTGTGTGTGACAACGGCCGTAACCTGGTGGCGGCTCTGCAACTCGGCAGACTGACACATGTGCCATGCCTGGCCCATGTGTTAAATCTGATAGTTCAGCGTTTCCTCAAGACATACCCCAATCTGTCTGATTTGCTCACGAAGGTGCGCCGCATCTGTGCGCATTTCAGGAAGTCCAGCACAGATGCTGCCACTCTCAGGGCAGCGCAGCGCCGCCTCCAACTGCCCGCTCACCGACTGTTGTGCGACGTGCCCACGAGGTGGAATTCAACACTGACCATGTTATCCAGAGTTTACCAGCAGCGCCGAGCGATTGTAGACTGCCAGATGTCAACTTCCACCAGAACTGGTAGTCAGGTCAGTCAGCTTCCTCAAGTCTACAATGAGGAGTGGACGTGGATGTCTGATATCTGTCAGGTGCTGAGTAACTTTGAGGAGTCAACACAGATGGTCAGTGGCGATGCCGCCATCATCAGCCTCACCATCCCGCTGCTTGGCCTGTTGAAAAACTCTCTGTTCAGCATGAAGTCGGAAGCTTTGCGCTCGTCACAAGAAACGGGGGAAGAAGATTCCCTTGTTCATAGCCAAAGCACCCTTAGGTCTGTTTCTCAGCGCATATCGGAGGAGGTGGAGGTGGAGGAGGATGAGGAGGAAGAGGAGGAGAATGTTGGCGAGACACAAGAGGGGACCATTGTTGAGTCCTTCACTGTTCAGCGTGTATGGGCAGAAGAAGAGGAGTTGGAGGAGTTGGAGGAGGAGGAAATGGACAGTCAGGCCAGTGAGGGGAGTGAATTCTTACGCGTTGGTACTCTGGCGCATATGGCAGATTTCATGCTAGGCTGCCTATCCCGTGACCCTCGCGTTCAAAGAATTTATTCCAGCACCGATTACTGTTACTGTGTTCACTCTCCTGGACCCACGGTACAAGCAAAATCTTTCCACTCTCATCCCTGGAGAGGAAAGGAGTGTGAGAATGCATGAATACCAGCAGGCCCTGGTTCACAAGCTGAAACAGTATTTCCCTTCTGACAGTGCTAGCGGCAGAGTGCGTAGTTCTGCGGGACAAGTAGCGAGGGAGAGTAGGCGAGCAGGCAGCTTGTCCAGCACTGGCAAGGGTACGCTTTACAAGGCTTTTGCCAGCTTTATGTCACCCCAGCAAGACACTGTCACCTGTCCCCAGTCTCGGCAGAGTAGGGCTGATCTTTACAGAAAGATGGTGAGGGAGTACGTAGCTGACCATACCATCGTCCTAAATGATCACACAGCTCCCTACAACTACTGGGTTTCAAAGCTGGACATGTGGCACGAACTGGCGCTGTACGCCTTGGAGGTTCTTGCCTGCCCTGCCGCTAGCGTCTTGTCCGAGCGGGTTTTCAGTGCAGCTGGTGGCATCATCACCGATAAGCGTACACGCCTGTCGACTGACAGCGCTGACAGGCTGACGCTTATTAAGATGAATAAAGCCTGGATTTCTCATAATTTCCAATCTCCACCAGGTGAAGGAAGCTCAACCTGAATAATTGATCCACTCCTCCTCCTCCTCATTTTCCTCCTTCTCCTCCTCTTTGTACAGTAAAGCAGAGGAAACTGGCTATTTTTTGACAGGGCCCACTGGCTCTAGCTATAGTACTTTATGCATTTAATTTTTCTGGAGGGCCACCTACCCGGTCCTCTGTTTTAAACAATTTTTGGGAGTGCCACATACAGGCACTCAATCTATTCAATTTTTCTGGAGGGCCACCTACCCGGTCTTCTGTTTTAAACAATTTTTGGGAGTGCCACATACAGGCACTCAATCTATTCCATTTTACTGGAGGGCCACCTACCTGCTCCTCTGGTTTGAAAAGTTTTTTGGACTGCCACATACAGGCACTCAATCTATTCAATTTTTCTGGAGGGCCACCTACCCGCTCCTCTGGTTTGAAAACTTTTTTGGACTGCCACATACAGGCACTATCCAAATTAAATTGTCTCCATAGCAGCCTCCACACGTTGTCTCCATTGCTACCTCCAAAAGTCGTCCATATAGCTGCCTCCATACATCGTCCCCTTATCAAACGAGGTGTGTCAGGCAGAAATTTGGGTTGTTTTCATGGATTCCACATCAAAGTTGTTAACTTTGTCGCCACCCTGCTGTGTTATCCACAAAATATACTGGCAAACTTTTATCATTTACCAATATTATTTCAGCGCATCTTGCGCATCTGTTTACATTCCCCTCACCCGGCATATCCTAAACTTATAAGAACGCTACTACACTTGATCTTATACAAAAGGTTCTTAGAAGTGCTGTTTGGGGAGTAGCCTAGAGACAGGGGCTTCAATTGGCGAAAGCTCGCCTGGCAGCGGAGCGCCAGCTCCATGCGCATCATGCGCTTCTTGCGCATCTGTTTACATTCCCCTCACCCGCCATATCCCAAACTTATAAGAACGCTACTACACTTAACTTGGTGCAGGCTGGGACCGAGTCTGACCCTGGGGCTGGTCATATACTGCCGACGCAGAGAATTGCGGGGCCTACCTCGGTCCAGGTCTCAAAGGTCTAGTATACCTCCTCCTCCTCCCACCCCTCCTCCACCTCCTCCTCCTCCGAATTACCATCCGTGGCCATGGCGCCATCAGTCGGTAGCTCTAGGCACAGCAGCAGTGCCGTCGCTAAGCGACAGCAGGCGGTGCTCAAACTGCTGAGCCTAGGCGATAAAAGGCACACCGCCCAAGAGCTATTACAGGGCATTCCACATGAAACTTGTTAACTTTGTCGCCACCCTGCTGTGTAATCCACAAAATATACTTGCAAACTTTTATCATTTACCGATATTATTTCAGCGCTTCTTGCGCATCTGTTTACATTCCCCTCACCCGCCATATCCTAAACTTATAAGAACGCTACTACACTTGATCTTATACAAAAGGTTCTTAGAAGTGCTGTTTGGGGAGTAGCCTAGAGACAGGGGCTTGGATTGGCGAAAGCTCACCTGGCAGCGGAGCGCCAGCTCCATGCGCATCATGCGCTTCTTGCGCATCTGTTTACATTCCCCTCACCCGCCATATCCCAAACTTATAAGAACGCTACTACACTTGATCTTATACAAAAGGTTCTTAGAAGTGCTGTTTGGGGAGTAGCCTAGAGACAGGGGCTTGGATTGGCGAAAGCTCGCCTGGCAGCGGAGCGCCAGCTCCATGCCAAGATCCAACTAACATAGTTTTAACTGCAGCACCTTTAATCTACTACTAGTTCACTGCCTCCATACATGGTCCCCTTATCAAACGAGCTGTGTCAGGCAGAATTTTGGGTTGTTTTCATGGCTTCCATGTTAACTTTGTCGCCACCCTGCTGTGTAATCCACAAAATATACTGGCAAACTTTTATCATGTACCGATATTATTTGAGCGCTTCTTGCTCACCTCCTTTGGTTCCTCTCTGCCACCCATTGGTTTGAAGCCTGAGTCCATTTAGAGTATGTCGCCATGCCACTCTCTAACCTGCCACTGCTGCCGCTGCCTCTGCATGCCGTCCCCTATAGTGTCAGGGTCAATTATTGGATGTTTTACATGCTATCTAGCTTCATTCTGTCACTCTGTCATGGCCATGCTGTTGCCCATAGTTTTGGCATAATGGTGCGATTAAGCAGCCTCAGAGGCATCCATGCATGCTGCCCCTGCTGTTTCCTGTCCATTTCCGTGGTGTTTCCATCCTTTTCTGAGGTTCCCAGGTGTTTGGCCAAGCTTCCCTGTGCAGAGCCTTGGTCCCCTTGAAAAATGCTCGAGTCTCCCATTGACTTCAATGGGGTTCGTTATTCGAGACGAGCACTCGAGCATCGGGAAAAGTTTGTCTCGAATAACGAGTACCCGAGCATTTTAGTGCTCGCTCATCTCTATATACGACCCCCAAAAAAACAAAAAAGAAAGGAAACCAAAATTTACCATTTTCTTTTCCTCTATACATAATAAAGTCTCATTTAAAAGCTACAGTTCCACTAAAATGAAGTATTTGTAAAGTGTATCTTATGTTGCAAAAAATAAGCCCTAATATGTCCAAATTGTATAGCCAATAAAAAGTGACAATGCATAATCTGCTCTGAATGGCGCGGCTCCCCCTCCATGCCCTGGCCTGTGCCCATACAGCAGTCACCACCACATATGGGGTATTGTTATACACGGGAGGGATTGGGTATCAAACTTTTTGGACTGTTTTGGTTTTTTATCCACTGGAATTTGTACATTTTATGAAAAACACATTCATTGAGCCAAAAAAATGTTAATTTTAAAATTGCATCCAATTAATTGTAAAACAATTAAAGGGTTAACAAATTTCATGAAAGTTATTTTATGTACATTGAGGGGTGTAGTTTCTATAATGGGGTAATTTATGGGATTTTACTTTTATTTAGGCCTCTTAAAGTAACTTGAAACCTGAGCAGGTCCCTCAATAGCAGGATTTTGCTTTTTTTATAAAAATGTGAAAAATATCACCTAACGTTCAAAGCCCCATAACATCCTACAAAAAAAAGAGAGTATGCATAAAAAAACATATCCACATAAAGTAGACATTCGGTGAATGTCAGTTATTACGTTTTTTTGCAGTTATGACTGTGTATGGAAAAAGTAGAACATTTTGAATTTCGAAAATCGAGAATTTTTCCAAATTTTTGGAAATAGTAAGGTCCTGAATATAGTCACAGTCCCTCTTAATTATAAAATATTTTTTGTAGCAGTAGTACAAACAATTTAAAATGCGAAAGCTTAAAGAAACATACTGCACTTGTGTTAACGCAGCCTCGAGTATTTTGCACATCATGAGAAACACTCTTAGAAAGCAAGAGAGAGGAGAGGCATTCCCTATCATTTACGTAAAAACGGCTTTCATTTGACCAGTGGCGTAACTATTAGAGGCAGGGCCCCATAGCAGGCTTGTGCATGGGACCCCCGTCCCCGCTTAAAAAATATCCATATTTCTATACTCACACATGCGAGTTACAACCACACATTTTTACACTCATGCACATACATATAGAGCATATACAGTATACACAGATACAGTGCCATATACAAACATACAGCATATATACAGTATACACAGACACCAAGCACCCTATACACATACATCATATACACATCACAGATACAGCATATACACACCACATTTATGCTATATACATATTAAGCAGTGCAATGTGCAGCATAATATGTATATAATGGTACACATCCTCCACTCTTTAGTGTGTCAGGTTGGATGGCGGGGCCCCCTGACACTGTGGGCCCCATAGTGGCTGCTATGGCTGCGACCACTGTTGTTACACATCTGCATTTGACATAGTCTGACCAGGGCATATGGAAACACCTAAACGTCTTTTTTGTGCCATATCATGGAACCATGAACAATTAATGATGTTGGCTGGAACCCCAATGAATCACCAAATGGGGGGCTCTATCCCTGTTACTTTCACTATGGGGCTGCAGGAGATAGCCCAGTTCTGTACTTAGATATATTCAGCAGTCCCTTAGTGAATGAATAGAGTGACATTATACATGCTACATCCACCACTTTATTCATACAGGTAAACAGGACCTTGGCCAACCATCAAGTTATTCCCTGTCCTATGGATAGGGACAACTTTTAAACTTTTTCAACCACTTTAATAACAAATATCACATTCTATTATGACCAGTCAGAAAGTAAGAATTCTACTTATGGAGAGTTTGCCAATTAAGGCCGCCTTATATCATGTTATTAGACGTATTGTAGGTCATGCTTGGTGTAAGGGGGCTGCCTTTCATGGTAGCAAAAGTAGGCATTGTTTTCCATTTCCCACCTTGGAAAACATATTTGCATACTTCCCATTCTATTATGACATAAAAGTTCCGTAATTAAAAACTTTCTCTATTTTTGTATTTTTAGTGGAAATTCTCTTCACTTTACTACTTTTGCAGCCCTTTTAGGCACTGTCCAAATTGCCGTTGATCCTGTGTTCAGACAGCATTAAGTACCGCTATTAGTTGTCCGGCAGTCTTCCATGTTCATATACTCTGGAGGGTTTAAATACATTGCACTTTCCTGTCGGAAAAAAAATGAAACGTATCCGTGATTTGAGCTCAATTTCGGAGCATTGGTCTCTAAGGAATGAAGTGAAACCAACATCATTCAATCCCTCCTCCATTTATCAAGTTTTTGCTAGCTAAAAGCTTTTTCTAACAAACTACAACTGACCATACACATTAGACAGCTGATGGCAGCAAGCTCTTGGTAATTGTTGGTAGCAGAAAGCTCTTCCTATAAACGCCCCATGCATTAGCACCACTGTTGGAGGCATATCTACCAAAAATTAGTAAGTTTGATATTTACCACCCCCCAAAGAAGAATTGTTTTAGGAAAGAATCAGAACAACATGATCAACCCGATTTACCCAACATTAATCTGATGTGTATAGTCAGCTTAAATCAGATATTGTTCTGAATTGCATTTATATATAAAAGGCCAGGGCCTTTTAAAGTGTAACCGTCATTTGAAATAATTTATTATATTGTATATGGGAGGATGTGGTGAACATTTCACTAATACACTTTATTAAGAAATTTTACTTTGTAAAAAAAAACAAACTACTCCATCCCAAAGAGATGCGTATTTCAGCCTGTACAGCTCACATCTAATAATCCTGTGTTCGGTTAAACAACTCTGGTAGTGAAGATGAGCATGGAAAATTATGCTCAAAGCATACTGCAGCCAGGGAGAGAGAAGAAAGGGTTAACACAGGAGAGGAGGGAGAGACCTGTCTTCGATCCTGTAGACAGATTTTTCATAGCAATGTAGAAGTAACATTGTAACTAGGGGGACTTTAGAGCCTGTTACTTTACAAAATTAGGAGAATTTGTTAATGAAGTATATTAGAAAAATGTTCACAATTGCCCCCTTCCCACAATATCAAAAAATCTTCTGAAATGACGGTTACTCTTTAAGAGCTTGATTAGCACATGTAAAGGAAATGTACCATAACAATCAAATAAATGTCTAATGATTTAACTCTTTGCAGAAAGCCCCTGGATATTATAATTTAATCTCCCCCGAGAGATGAATATTCAAGGGAAATATTTTCTTCTCTAGGAATGGAAAGAATTATTAATTAGCCTCCTTATCTGTCTGAAGTGGATGAACATAGAAGATTACATATGGCTGAGGGAGGATGGAAGTGCTGAGGGTACAGAAGTGGAGAGGAGACAGGTTATCAGCCTGTAAAGCTGTAGCATAGGAGTGCTTTGGTAACACCATCAGGAACCCTTCTAGCTCATAAGCATAATTGAAATTTGAATTTAGAAAGAAGCAGACCAAAAGATAATAAATATAAGAAGATCACAGTCATGTTGCTTGGATGTTTTAGTAAATCCCTGGTTTATCATGCTTGATTTTGAGGGCAACAACTGCATCTATTCCGTCTCCACTTTAGCGCCCATTTGCGCCAACTTTTAAATGTTTGCCATTCCAAGTCTCCTGAAGGTAAATACAACAATCCTGAGGATAACATTATGCTTGATTTTGATGGTAGCTTTCCTTCCAGCCCTGGTACCTGAGGATACCTCAGGTCAATCTCCTAAGAAAAAAACACCATATTTTCCAATTTAGGAATGCAAATGTTCCAGAAGCTATCAAATGGCAAATTTTTAATGCTTTTTAACCCAGCCATGCAATATCCCATAACAAATAAGCCATGCCACTAAGACAAGTATGTATGCACTATAGTAGCTATAGGGGCTACGGAAACTATTCAGACCCCTTTAAATTTTTCATGCTTTATTTTATTGCAGACAATTGGTAAGATCAAAAAAAAATTTCTTTGCTCATTAATATACACTCTGCACCCCATGTTGACTGAAATAACACATGGTCATAAGTATGACAGCTCACCTTCCGGATCCAGCAAGGGCCACCTTCCTGCCAAGGCATGTAGAATATGAAAAATACAATCACGGTCCAGCCAGGTTCCTGACATCAATTAATCATGACATCCGGGCATTTTGGATTTCAGGATGTGCGCCACTGAGACAGGTATTCAGAACGGGATTGTGTTGCATGTGATCGGATTTTGGCGCAGCAGTGCCGGCTTTCGTGCGACAGAAATCAGGGATGATCTGACTGATTCGGACTGAGCACAGGATTTAATATTCAAATTGTGCCGCAACCAATGCACTTACATACATCAGGAAGAAGATGTTGAACTGTGGCGGACCTGACCGGGGAAGCGAGAGATGCAGGAAATAGGGCATGCAATCTTTGTGAATAGTGGCACCGGGTAAGTATATGTCCCCCATTGTGTATATGTGTATAGGGATATGTAGAATGTCCCCCCTGCTCAATCACAGCTATGGCTCTTTGCTAAGGCCATCAATTTGCTGGATTGACTGCAAGGCCCCCAATGCGGCCAGGTAGTGCGGGAAGTTCGGGTTCCTTCATCTTTAACAATGAGTGTAAATGTGTATGCAGCATATATATGGTGTGTGTGTGTACTGTGTGTATATAGTGTATATGTGTGTGTAGCATATATAAGGTGTGTCTGTGTGAAGAATATATATTTGGTACATGTGTGCATAATTCTGTGAATCATACATATGGCATATAAGTATTCTCAAGTAAAATGTGCACAAAATTAAAAATTGCAGTGGTAGATTAGGTATATGTGGCTATTGCAAATTTTGTCTGGGGGTCTTTTGGAGTTTTGTTACACTACTCTTTCAATTAAGTGACAAGGGAAGTTTAACTACATTACATTCAGAAAAGTGGATTGTGACTTAGATATTTCACATCTTTCCATTGCTTCACCTGCATCCCAATTGGCAGGATCTCCATGTTGTAATGTTTTGGTGGTCTTCCCACTGTTGCTCTCCTTCCTCTCTCATAGCATACGTTCACACATACACAGAGTTGTGGCTGCATACCTTTTTTCCCTTTTACTATTGATATACATATTTTAAGGATGTTTCTAAAAATTACAGACTTCTGGGAGACATTGATTGTATATTACAAAGTTTCCTATGTTGACATGTACTACTGACTTAATAATATGTTGTAACTAGAGATGAGCGAGCACTAAAATGCTCGGGTACTCGTTATTCGAGACGAACTTTTCCCGATGCTCGAGTGCTCGTCTCGAATAACGAACCCCATTGAAGTCAATGGGAGACTCGAGCATTTTTCAAGGGGACCAAGGCTCTGCACAGGGAAGCTTGGCCAAACACCTGGGAACCTCAGAAAAGGATGGAAACACCACGGAAATGGACAGGAAACAGCAGGGGCAGCATGCATGGATGCCTCTGAGGCTCCATAATCGCACCATTATGCCAAAATTATGGGCAACAGCATGGCCATGACAGAGTGACAGAATGAAGCTAGATAGCATCTAAAACATGCAATAATTGACCCTGACACTATAGGGGACGGCATGCAGAGGCAGCGGCAGCAGGCTAGAGAGTGGCATGGCGACATACCCTAAATGGACTCAGGCTTCAAACCAATGGGTGGCAGAGAGGAACCAAAGGAGGTGAGCAAGAAGCGCTCAAATAATATCGGTACATGATAAAAGTTTGCCCGTATATTTTGTGGATTACACAGCAGGGTGGCGACAAAGTTAACATGGAAGCCATGAAAACAACCCAAAATTCTGCCTGACACAGCTCGTTTGATAAGGGGACCATGTATGGAGGCAGTGAACTAGTAGTAGATTAAAGGTGCTGCAGTTAAAACTATGTTAGTTGGATCTTGGCATGGAGCTGGCGCTCCGCTGCCAGGCGAGCTTTCGCCAATCCAAGCCCCTGTCTCTAGGCTACTCCCCAAACAGCACTTCTAAGAACCTTTTGTATAAGATCAAGTGTAGTAGCGTTCTTATAAGTTTGGGATATGGCGGGTGAGGGGAATGTAAACAGATGCGCAAGAAGCGCTGAAATAATATCGGTAAATGATAAAAGTTTGCAAGTATATTTTGTGGATTACACAGCAGGGTGGCGACAAAGTTAACAAGTTTGATGTGGAATGCCCTGTAATAGCTCTTGGGCGGTGTGCCTTTTATCGCCTAGGCTCAGCAGTTTGAGCACCGCCTGCTGTCGCTTAGCGACGGCACTGCTGCTGTGCCTAGAGCTACCGACTGATGGCGCCATGCCCACGGATGGTAATTCGTCGGAGGAGGAGGGTTGGGAGGAGGTATAGTAGGCCTTTGAGACCTGGACCGAGGTAGGCCCCGCAATTCTCTGCGTCGGCAGTATATGACCAGCCCCAGGGTCAGACTCGGTCCCAGCCTGCACCAAGTTAAGTGTAGTAGCGTTCTTATAAGTTTGGGATATGGCGGGTGAGGGGAATGTAAACAGATGCGCAAGAAGCGGCTGATACGCATGGAGCTGGCGCTCCGCTGCCAGGCGAGCTTTCGCCAATCCAAGCCCCTGTCTCTAGGCTACTCCCCAAACAGCACTTCTAAGAACCTTTTGTATAAGATCAAGTGTAGTAGCGTTCTTATAAGTTTAGGATATGCCAGGTGAGGGGAATGTAAACAGATGCGCAAGAAGCGCTGAAATAATATTGGTAAATGATAAAAGTTTGCCAGTATATTTTGTGGATAACACAGCAGGGTGGCGACAAAGTTAACAACTTTGATGTGGAATCCATGAAAACAACCCAAATTTCTGCCTGACACACCTCGTTTGATAAAGGGACGATGTATGGAGGCAGCTATATGGACGACTTTTGGAGGTAGCAATGGAGACAACGTGTGGAGGCTGCTATGGAGACAATTTAATTTGGATAGTGCCTGTATGTGGCAGTCCCAAAAATTTTTCAAACCAGAGGAGCAGGTAGGTGGCCCTCCAGTAAAATGGAATAGATTGAGTGCCTGTATGTGGCAGTCCAAAAAAATTTTCAAACTAGAGGAGCAGGTAGGTGGCCCTCCAGAAAAATTGAATAGATTGAGTGCCTGTATGTGGCACTCCCAAAAATTGTTTAAAACAGAGGACCGGGTAGGTGGCCCTCCAGAAAAATTAAATGCATAAAGTACTATAGCTAGAGCCAGTGGGCCCTGTCAAAAAATAGCCAGTTTCCTCTGCTTTACTGTACAAAGAGGAGGAGAAGGAGGAAAATGAGGAGGAGGAGGAGTGGATCAATTATTCAGGTTGAGCTTCCTTCACCTGGTGGAGATTGGAAATTATGAGAAATCCAGGCTTTATTCATCTTAATAAGCGTCAGCCTGTCAGCGCTGTCAGTCGACAGGCGTGTACGCTTATCGTGATGATGCCACCAGCTGCACTGAAAACCCGCTCGGACAAGACGCTAGCGGCAGGGCAGGCAAGAACCTCCAAGGCGTACAGCGCCAGTTCATGCCACATGTCCAGCTTTGAAACCCAGTAGTTGTAGGGAGCTGTGTGATCATTTAGGACGATGGTATGGTCAGCTACGTACTCCCTCACCATCTTTCTGTAAAGATCAGCCCTACTCTGCCGAGACTGGGGACAGGTGACAGTGTCTTGCTGGGGTGACATAAAGCTGGCAAAAGCCTTGTAAAGCGTACCCTTGCCAGTGCTGGACAAGCTGCCTGCTCGCCTACTCTCCCTCGCTACTTGTCCCGCTGAACTACGCACTCTGCCGCTAGCGCTGTCAGAAGGGAAATACTGTTTCAGCTTGTGCACCAGGGCCTGCTGGTATTCATGCATTCTCACACTCCTTTCCTCTGCAGGGATGAGAGTGGAAAGATTTTGCTTGTACCGTGGGTCCAGGAGAGTGAACACCCAGTAATCGGTGCTGGAATAAATTCTTTGAACGCGAGGGTCACGGGATAGGCAGCCTAGCATGAAATCTGCCATATGCGCCAGAGTACCAACGCGTAAGAATTCACTCCCCTCACTGGCCTGACTGTCCATTTCCTCCTCCTCCAACTCCTCCAACTCCTCTTCTTCTGCCCATACACGCTGAACAGTGAAGGACTCAACAATGGTCCCCTCTTGTGTCTCGCCAACATTCTCCTCCTCTTCCTCCTCATCCTCCTCCACCTCCACCTCCTCCGATATGCGCTGAGAAACAGACCTGAGGGTGCTTTGGCTATCAACAAGGGAATCTTCTTCCCCCGTCTCTTGTGACGAGCGCAAAGCTTCCGACTTCATGCTGATCAGAGAGTTTTTCAACAGGCCAAGCAGCGGGATGGTGAGGCTGATGATGGCGGCATCGCCACTGACCATCTGTGTTGACTCCTCAAAGTTACTCAGCACCTGACAGATATCAGACATCCACGTCCACTCCTCATTGTAGACTTGAGGAAGCTGACTGACCTGACTACCAGTTCTGGTGGAAGTTGACATCTGGCAGTCTACAGTCGCTCGGCGCTGCTGGTAAGCTCTGGATAACATGGTCAGTGTTGAATTCCACCTCGTGGGCACGTCGCACAACAGTCGGTGAGCGGGCAGTTGGAGGCGGCGCTGCGCTGCCCTGAGAGTGGCAGCATCTGTGCTGGACTTCCTGAAATGCGCACAGATGCGGCGCACCTTCGTGAGCAAATCAGACAGATTGGGGTATGTCTTGAGGAAACGCTGAACTATCAGATTTAACACATGGGCCAGGCATGGCACATGTGTCAGTCTGCCGAGTTGCAGAGCCGCCACCAGGTTACGGCCGTTGTCACACACAACCATGCCTGGCTTCAGGTTCAGCGGTGCCAGCCACAGATCAGTCTGCGCCGTGATGCCCTGTAATAGCTCTTGGGCGGTGTGCCTTTTATCGCCTAGGCTCAGCAGTTTGAGCACCGCCTGCTGTCGCTTAGCGACGGCACTGCTGCTGTGCCTAGAGCTACCGACTGATGGCGCCGTGCCCACGGATGGTAGTTCGGAGGAGGAGGTGGAGGAGGGGTGGGAGGAGGAGGAGGCATAGTAGGCCTGAAACACCTGGACCGAGGTAGGCCCCGCAATCCTCGGCGTCGGCAGTATATGACCAGCCGCAGGGTCAGACTCGCTCCCAGCCTCCACCAAGTTAACCCAATGTGCCGTCAGCGATATATAGTGGCCCTGCCCAGCAGCACTCGTCCACGTGTCCGTGGTCAGGTGGACCTTGTCAGAAACGGCGTTGGTCAGGGCACGGATGATGTTGTCTGACACGTGCTGGTGCAGGGCTGGGACGGCACATCGGGAAAAGTAGTGGTGGCTGGGGACCGAATACCGAGGGGCGGCCGCCGCCATGAGGTTGCGAAAGGCCTCGGTCTCTACTAGCCTATAGGGCAGCATCTCCAGGCTAAGCAATCTGGAGATGTGCACATTAAGGGCTTGGGCGTGCGGGTGGGTTGCACTATATTTGCGTTTCCGCTCCAGCGTCTGGGGTATGGAGAGCTGAACGCTGGTGGATGCTGAGGAGGATCGTGGAGGCGACGATGGGGTTTTTGTGGCAGGGTCCTGGGCAGGGGGCTGACTATCAGCTGACACAGGGGAAGGAGCAGTGGTGTGCACGGCCGGAGGTGAACGGGCTTGTTGCCACTGAGTGGGGTGTTTAGCATTCATATGCCTGCGCATACTGGTGGTAGTTAAGCTAGTAGTGGTGGAACCCCTGCTGAGCCTGGTTTGGCAAATGTTGCACACCACAGTCCGTCGGTCATCCGGTGTTTCCTTAAAGAACCTCCAGACTTCTGAAAATCTAGCCCTCGCCGCAAGAGCCCTCGCCACGGGAGCTTCACTAGTTGACACATTTGGCGCTGATGCACCAGCTCTGGCCCTGCCTCTCCGTCTGGCCCCACCACTGCCTCTTCCAACCTGTTCTGGTCGAGGACTCTCCTCCGTCTCAGAAGCACTGTGTTCACCCGGCCTCTCAACCCAGCTTGGGTCTGTCACCTCATCATCCTCCGATCCCTCAGTCTGCTCCCCCCTCGGACTTCCTGCCCTGACAACAACTTCCCCACTGTCTGACAACCGTGTCTCCTCATCGTCGGACACCTCTTTACACACTTCCACTACGTCAAGAAGGTCATCATCACCCACAGACTGTGACTGGTGGAAAACCTGGGCATCGGAAAATTGCTCAGCAGCAACCGGACAAGTGGTTTGTGACTGTGGGAAGGGTCCAGAAAACAGTTCCTCAGAGTATGCCGGTTCAAATGCCAAATTTTCCTGGGAGGGGGCAGACTGGGGGGGAGGAGGCTGAGGTGCAGGAGCTGGAGGAGTGGCGATTTCGGTGACATGGGTGGACTGCGTGGAAGACTGACTGGTGGACAAATTGCTCGAAGCATTGTCAGCAATCCACGACATCACCTGTTCGCACTGTTCTGGCCTCAACAGTGCTCTACCACGAGTCCCAGTAACTTCAGACATGAACCTAGGGAGTGTAGCTCTGCGGCGTTCCCCTGCTCCCTCATAAGCAGGTGGTGTCTCACCCCGGCCAGGACCACGGCCTCTGACCCCTGCAGTAGTTGGACGCCCACGTCCCCGCCCTCGTCCTCTACCCCTAGCCCTCGGGTTAAACATTTTTAAAATGAGAGTTATAGCTTTAATTTTTTTTTAACTTTTTTTTGTGTTTTTTTTTTTTTTTTGTGTTTTTGAGTTTTTAAAACCAAACGATGCTATCCTATTGCTATGGCTATTTTCTAGCCAAGTATGAAAGCACACTACTATGCCAGATGAGATGACACTGAGTTATTAAACAAAATAAACGTAAAATAAAAAAGGACAAATGGCAGACTGTGCCTAATTGAAATCCAACCCCTACTAAATTTTCCCACTTCGGTCTTTGCAATGGATATGTGCGTCACTAAGCGCAAAACACAGCGGTCGCAAGTCTCACTACAAATTGCTCACAATTGGCTAGTAGATGCACTGCAGCAAGTACAGCCACCAGCAGATCAACCAGAAATCAAATATATAACGCTACTGTAGGCGTAAGTAAGCCGTTTGGATTCTCCTATGGCTATTTTCTAGCCAAGTATGAAAGCACACTACTATGCCAGATGAGATGACGCTGAGTTATTAAACAAAATAAACGTAAAATAAAAAAGGACAAATGGCAGACTGTGCCTAATTGAAATCCAACCCCTACTAAATTTTCCCACTTCGGTCTTTGCAATGGATATGTGCGTCACTAAGCGCAAAACACAGCGGTCGCAAGTCTCACTACAAATTGCTCACAATTGGCTAGTAGATGCACTGCAGCAAGTACAGCCACCAGCAGATCAACCAGAAATCAAATATATAACGCTACTGTAGGCGTAAGTAAGCCGTTTGGATTCTCCTATGGCTATTTTCTAGCCAAGTATGAAAGCACACTACTATGCCAGATGAGATGACGCTGAGTTATTAAACAAAATAAACGTAAAATAAAAAAGGACAAATGGCAGACTGTGCCTAATTGAAATCCAACCCCTACTAAATTTTCCCACTTCGGTCTTTGCAATGGATATGTGCGTCACTAAGCGCAAAACACAGCGGTGGCAAGTCTCACTACAAATTGCTCACAATTGGCTAGTAGATGCACTGCAGCAAGTACAGCCACCAGCAGATCAACCAGAAATCAAATATATAACGCTACTGTAGGCGTAAGTAAGCCGTTTGGATTCTCCTATGGCTATTTTCTAGCCAAGTATGAAAGCACACTACTATGCCAGATGAGATGACGCTGAGTTATTAAACAAAATAAACGTAAAATAAAAAAGGACAAATGGCAGACTGTGCCTAATTGAAATCCAACCCCTACTAAATTTTCCCACTTCGGTCTTTGCAATGGATATGTGCGTCACTAAGCGCAAAACACAGCGGTGGCAAGTCTCACTACAAATTGCTCACAATTGGCTAGTAGATGCACTGCAGCAAGTACAGCCACCAGCAGATCAACCAGAAATCAAATATATAACGCTACTGTAGGCGTAAGTAAGCCGTTTGGATTCTCCTATGGCTATTTTCTAGCCAAGTATGAAAGCACACTACTATGCCAGATGAGATGACGCTGAGTTATTAAACAAAATAAACGTAAAATAAAAAAGGACAAATGGCAGACTGTGCCTAATTGAAATCCAACCCCTACTAAATTTTCCCACTTCGGTCTTTGCAATGGATATGTGCGTCACTAAGCGCAAAACACAGCGGTCGCAAGTCTCACTACAAATTGCTCACAATTGGCTAGTAGATGCATTGCAGCAAGTACAGCCACCAGCAGATCAACCAGAAATCAAATATATAACGCTACTGTAGGCGTAAGTAAGCCGTTTGGATTCTCCTATGGCTATTTTCTAGCCAAGTATGAAAGCACACTACTATGCCAGATGAGATGACGCTGAGTTATTAAACAAAATAAACGTAAAATAAAAAAGGAAAAATGGCAGACTGTGCCTAATTGAAATCCAACCCCTACTAAATTTTCCCACTTTGGTGTTTGAGGTGGATATGTGTGCCACTAAGAGCTAAACAAAACGGTAGCAAGTCCCCCTGCTAATTCCTCACAAAATGGTACTAGATGCAAATAAAAAAAAAAAAAAGTAGAACGTTATTGTAGCCCTAAGAAGGGCTGTTGGGTTCTTGGAGAATCACTCCTGCCTAACACTATTCTAATAGAACAGCCTAACGCTTTCCCTGACCAGCAGCAGCTCTCTCCCTAGCGGCATCCAGACACAGAATGATCCGAGCAGCGCGGGCAGCGGCTAGTCTATCCCAGGGTCACCTGATCTGGCCAGCCAACCACTGCTATCGACGTGTAAGGGTACCACGTCATGCTGGGTGGAGTGCAGAGTCTCCTGGCTTGTGATTGGCTCTGTTTCTGGCCGCCAAAAAGCAAAACGGCGGGAGCTGCCATTTTCTCGAGCGGGCGAAGTATTCGTCCGAGCAACGAGCAGTTTCGAGTACGCTAATGCTCGAACGAGCATCAAGCTCGGACGAGCATGTTCGCTCATCTCTAGTTGTAACCAAAATGTTAAGAAGCTTCTATCTTATTTTGAAAGACATGTGCAATCCTGTTCTCGCACTAATATTAGTCTCAGGTTAACATTTTGCCTCATAAAGCCTACAATATAACTAGAAAAAAGGAAAATTCACTTACAACACAATAAACTTGTCAGACTCCGTGAGTTAAAATGTCAGACTTTTATACTCTTACCAAATTGTAAACATGATGTCAGAGTGGAGGTCTAGAGAGCGCTCGGCTTCATAGAGCATAAAATAAAAAATAGTTTTTTTTGTGTCTGAAAAGAAAGTCTTGAAAGCCTCGTAATATGGCACCCTATTCTTCTGCCATCCTTCATTATGGCTGCATGTCACTCAAGCACACATTTCTATCAGAGGTTTTCTGCAGTTCATTTTAGCTCCATCAAAATGGCAGATATTTTATTACATATAGCAATAGACCTGATCTATGGTGTTTGGTGGCTTTTAGAGATGAGCGAGCACTAAAATGCTCGGGTACTCGTTATTCGAGACGAACTTTTCCCGATGCTCGAGTGCTCGTCTTGAATAACGAGCCCCATTGAAGTCAATGGGAGACTCGAGCATTTTTCAAGGGGACCAAGGCTCTGCACAGGGAAGCTTGGCCAAACACCTGGGAACCTCAGAAAAGGATGGAAACACCACGGAAATGGACAGGAAACAGCAGGGGCAGCATGCATGGATGCCTCTGAGGCTGCTTAATCGCACCATTATGCCAAAATTATGGGCATTAGCATGGCCATGACAGAGTGACCGAATGAGGCTAGATAGCATCTAAAACATGCAATAATTGACCCTGACACTATAGGGGACGGCATGCAGAGGCAGCGGCAGCAGCGGCAGGCTAGAGAGTGTCATGGCGACATACCCTAAATGGACTCAGGCTTCACCAAAGGAGGTGAGCAAGAAGCACTGAAATGATTTCCTATGTGAACAAAAGGTTGACGGTATATTTAGTCGATAACACAGCATGGTGGCGACATAGTGATCAAGTTCCATATCGTATCTGGTGAAACACCCGAAAAATGAGCCTGACACAGCTCTTTTGATAAGGGGACGACATGTGGAGGCAGCCATGGAGACGACTTCCATGATTAAGAGCGACAGTATGGGGCATTCATATTGCGCTGCTATGATTCCAACTTCAGGTCTCCAGCATGGCGGAGAAAGATGGGCCGAGTTCCACTATGTATCTGGTGAAACACCTGAAAATTCACAGACACAGCTCGTTTGATAAGGGGACGATGTATGGAGGCAGTGAACTAGTAGTAGATTAAAGGTGCTGCAGTTAAAACTATGTTAGTTGGATCTTGAGATGGAGCTGGCGCTCAGCTGCCAGGCGAGCTTTCGCCAATCCAAGCCCCTGTCTCTAGGCTACTCCCCAAACAGCACTTCTAAGAACCTTTTGTATAAGATCAAGTGTAGTAGCGTTCTTATAAGTTTGGGTTATGGCGGGTGAGGGGAATGTAAACAGATGCACAAGAAGCGCTGAAATAATATCGGTAAATTATAAAAGTTTGCCAGTATATTTTGTGGATTACACAGCAGGGTGGCGACAAAGTTAACAAGTTTGATGTGGAATCCATGAAAACAACCCAAAATTCTGCCTGACACAGTTCGTTTGATAAGGAGACCATGTATGGAGGCAGCTATATGGACGACTTTTGGAGGCAGCTATGGCGATGACGTGTGGAGATAGCAATGGAGACAACGTGTGGAGCCAGCTAAAAAGACGACATGTGGAGGCTGCTATGGAGACAATTTAATTTGGATAGTGCCTGTATGTGGCAGTCCAAAAAAGTTTTCAAACCAGAGGAGCAGGTAGGTGGTCCTCCAGAAAAATTAAATAAATTGAGTGCCTGTATGTGGCAGTCCAAAAAAGTTTTCAAACCAGAGGAGCAGGTAGATGGTCCTCCAGAAAAATTAAATAGATTGAGTGCCTGTATGTGGCACTCCCAAAAATTGCTTAAAACAGAGGACCGGGTAGGTGGCCCTCCAGAAAAATTAAATACATAGAGTACTATAGCTAGAGCCAGTTGGCCCTGGCAAAAAATAGCCAGTTTCCTATGCTTTAGTGTACAAAGAGGAGGAGAAGGAGGACAATGAGGAGGAGGAGTGCATACATTATTCAGGTTGAGCTTCTTTCACCTGGTGGAAAATGAAAATCCCGAGAAATCCAGGCTTTATTCATCTTGATAAGCGTCAGCCTGTCAGCGCTGTCAGTCGACAGGCGTGTACGCTTATCGGTGATGATGCCACCAGCTGCACTGAAAACCCGCTCGGACAACACGCTAGCGGCAGGGCAGGCAAGAACCTCCAAGGCGTACAGCGCCAGTTCGTGCCACATGTCCAGCTTTGAAACCCACTAGTTGTAGGGAGCTGTGTGATCATTTAGGACGATGGTATGGTCAGCTACGTACTCCCTCACCACCTTTCTGTAAAGATCAGCCCTACTGTGCCGAGACTGGGGACAGGGGACAGTGTCTTGCTGGGGTGACATAAAACTGGCAAAGGCCTTGTAAAGCGTACCCCTGCCAGTGCTGGAAAAGCTGCCTGCTCGCCTACTCTCCCTCGCTACTTGTCCCGCACAAGTACGCCCTCTGCCGCTAGCGCTGTCAGAAGGGAAATATTGTTTCAGCTTGTGCACCAGGGCCTGCTGGTATTCATGCATTCTCACACTCCTTTCCTCTCCAGGGATGAGAGTGGAAAGATTTTGCTTGTACCGTGGGTCCAGGAGAGTGAATACCCAGTAATCGGTGCTGGAATAAATTCTTTGAACGCAAGGGTCACGGGATAGGCAGCCTAGCATGAAATCTGCCATATGCGCCAGAGTCCCAACGCGCAAGAATTCACTCCCCTCACTGGCCTGACTGCCCATTTCCTCCTCCTCCAACTCCTCCAACTCCTCTTCTTCTGCCCATATACGCTGAACAGTGAAGGACTGAACAATGGTCCCCTCTTCTGTCTTGCCAACATTCTCCTCCTCTTCCTCCTCATCCTCCTCCACCTCCTCCGATATGCGCTGAGAAACAGACCTAAGGGTGCTTTGGCTATCAACAAGGGAATCTTCTTCCCCCGTCTCTTGTGACGAGCGCAAAGCTTCCGACTTCATGCTGACCAGAGAGTTTTTCAACAGGCCAAGCAGCGGGATGGTGAGGCTGATGATGGCGGTATCGCCACTGACCATCTGTGTTGAATCCTCAAAGTTACTCAGAGCCGCCACCAGGTTACGGCCGTTGTCACACAACCATGCCTGGCTTCAGGTTCAGCGGTGCCAGCCACAGATCAGTCTGCGCCGTGATGCCCTGTAATAGCTCTTGGGCGGTGTGCCTTTTATCGCCTAGGCTCAGCAGTTTGAGCACCGCCTGCTGTCGCTTAGCGATGGCACTGCTGCTGTGCCTAGCGCTACCGACTGATGGCGCCATACCCACGGATTGTAATTCGGAGGAGGAGGTGGAGGAGGGGTGGGAGGAGGAGGAGGCATAGTAGGCCTTTGAGACCTGGACTGAGGTAGGCCCCGCAATCCTCGGCGTCGGCAGTATATGAGCAGCCCCAGGGTCAGACTCGGTCCCAGCCTCCACCAAGTTAACCTAATGTGCCGTCAGCGATATATAGTGGCCCTGCCCGGCAGCACTCGTCCACGTGTCCGTGGTCAGGTGGACCTTGTCAGAAACGGCGTTGGTCAGGGCACGGATGATGTTCTCTGACACGTGCTTGTGCAGGGCTGGGACGGTACATCGGGAAAAGTAGTGGCGGCTGGGGACCGAAAACCGAGGGGCGGCCGCCGCCATGAGGTTTCGTAAGGCCTCGGTCTCTACCAGCCTATAGGGCAGCATCTCCAGGCTAAGCAACTTGGAGATGTGGACGTTGAGGGCTTGGGCGTGTGGGTGGGTTGCGCTATACTTCCTTTTGCGCTCCAGCGTCTGGGGTATGGAGAGCTGAACGCTGGTGGATGCTGTGGAGGATCGTGGAGGCAAAGATGGGGTTTTCGCACGGGGGGTGTTTGGGCCGTGGTCCTGGGCAGGGGGCTGACTAGCAGATGACACAGGGGAAGGAGCAGTGGTGTGCCCGGCCGGAGGTGAATGGGCTTGGTGCCATTGAGTGGGGTGTTTAGCATTCATATGCCTGCGCATACTGGTGGTAGTTAAGCTAGTAGTGGTGGAACCCTTGCTGATCCTGGTTTGGCAAAGGTTGCACACCACAGTCCGTCGGTCATCCGGTGTTTCTTTAAAGAACCTCCAGACTTCTGAAAATCTAGCCCTCGCCACGGGAGCTTGACTACGGGCATCATTTGGCGCTGATGCACCAGCTCTGGCCCTGCCTCTCCGTCTGGCCCCACCACTGCCTCTTCCAACCTGTTCTGCTATAGGACTCGCCTCCGTCTCAGAAGCACTGTGTTCACCCGGCCTATCAACCCAGCTTGGGTCTGTCACCTCATCATCCTCCGATCCCTCAGTCTGCTCCCCCCTCGGACTTCCTGCCCTGACAACAACTTCACCACTGTCTGACAACCGTGTCTCCTCATCGTCCGACACCTCTTTACACACTTCTTCCACTACGTCAATAATGTCATCATCACCCACAGACTGCGACTGGTGGAAAACCTGGGCATTGGAAAATTGCTCAGCAGCAACTGGACAAGTGGTTTGTGACTGTGGGAAGGGTCCAGAAAACAGTTCCTCAGAGTATGCCGGTTCAAATGCCAAATTTTGCTGGGAGGGGGCAGACTGGGGGGAAGGAGGCTGAGGTGGAGGAGCTGGAGGAGTGCTGATTTCGGTGACATGGGTGGACTGCGTGGAAGACTGACTGGTGGACAAATGGCTAGAAGCATTGTCCGCAATCCACGACATCACCTCTTCGCACTGTTCTGGCCTCAACAGTGCTCTACCACGAGTCCCAGTAACTTGAGACATGATGAACCTAGGGAGCGTAGCTCTGCGGCGTTCCCCTGCTCCCTCATCAGCAGGTGGTGTCTCACCCCGCCCAGGACCACGGCCTCTGACCCCTGCAGTAGTTGGACGCCAACGTCCACGCCCTCGTCCTCTACCCCTAGCCCTCGGGTTAAACATTTTCAAAATTAAAGTGTAAACTTCAAAAAAATTTTTTTGTGTTTTTTTGTGTTTTTTTTTTAAACAAAACGATGCTATCCTAATGCTATGGCTAGTTTCTAACCTACACTGACAGCACACAACTGGATTTTGTGCTGTGCCAGATGACTTTGAGTTATAAGAGAAATAAACGTAAAAAAAAAAAAATCAGCAGACTCGGCGTAATTCAAATCAAACCCCTAATAAATTGTCCCACTTCGGTGTTTGAGGTGGATATGCGTGTCACTAAGAGCTAAACAAGACGGTCGCAAGTCTCCCTGCAAATTCCTCACAATATGGTACTAGCTGCAATACTAATGCCAGCAAGCCCAGCCACAAGCAAACCAAAAAAAAAAGGAAAATATAACGCTATTGTAGGCCTAAATAAGCCGTTGGGGTTCTCCTATGGCTATTTTCTAGCCCACACTCAAAGCACACTGCTTTGGCAGATTAATGTGAGTTCTAAAAAGAAATAAACGTAAAAAAAAAAAAATCAGCAGACTCGGCGTAATTCAAATCAAACCCCTAATAAATTGTCCCACTTCGGTGTATGAGGTGGATATGTGTGTCACTAAGAGCTAAACACAACGGTCGCAAGTCCCCCTGCAAATTCCTTACAATATGGTACTAGCTGCACTACTAATGCCAGCAAGCCCAGCCACAAGCAAACCAAAAAAAAAGGAAAATATAACGCTATTGTATTGTATTGAGGTGGATATGTGTGTCACTAAGAGCTAAACACAAGTCTCCCTGCAAATTACTCACAATATGGTACTAGGTGCACTACTAATAGCAGCAAGCCCAGCCACAAGCAAACCAAAAAAAAAGGAAAATATAACGCTATTGTATTGTATTGAGGTGGATATGTGTGTCACTAAGAGCTAAACACAAGTCTCCCTGCAAATTACTCACAATATGGTACTAGCTGCACTACTAATAGCAGCAAGCCCAGCCACAAGCAAACCAAAAAAAAAGGAAAATATAACGCTATTGTATTGTATTGAGGTGGATATGTGTGTCACTAAGAGCTAAACACAAGTCTCCCTGCAAATTACTCACAATATGGTAAGATAAGATAAGATAATCCTTTATTAGTCCCACAGTGGGGAAATTCACTAGCTGCACTACTAATAGCAGCAAGCCCAGCCACAAGCAAACCAAAAAAAAAGGAAAATAAAACGTTATTGTAGCCCTAAGAAGGACTGTTGGGTTCTTGTAGAATCACTCCTGCCTAACAGTAATCTACTAGCACCCTAACGCTGTCCCTGACCAGCAGCAGCTCTCTCCCTAGCGGCATCCAGATACAGAATGATCCGAGCAGCGTGGGCAGCGGCTAGTCTATCCCAGGGTCACCTGATCTGGCCAGCCAACCACTGCTATCGACGTGTAAGGGTACCACGTCATGCTGGGTGGAGTGCAGAGTCTCCTGGCTTGTGATTGGCTCTGTTTCTGGCCGCCAAAAAGCAAAACGGCGGGAGATGCCATTTTCTCGAGCAGGCGAAGTATTCGTCCGAGCAACGAGCAGTTTCGAGTACGCTAATGCTCGAACGAGCATCAAGCTCAGACGAGTGTGTTCGCTCATCTCTAGTGGCTTTCCATAGAAACAGACTATACCATATCAATGGAAGCACTTCCGTTTAGGCTACCTACCCATAGAAACAGGCCCATATGTTGGTCTGATCCCACAGACTGCGCAGATTACAGAAATATGATAGAAGGACCCCCTCTCTGCTGACCGAACAACAGATGTCCCTATATTTTTACTATTAGTCTAGTATGCCTTTTACCTTTTTCTTTCGTGGCTGGTATTTTTGGATTTCAGAGGTGGCAACTAAAGATGAAAGGATCAACTTCCGATTTGGTTCGGGTGTGCCCTGCACAACCCAGCCAGAGAAATCCAAACAGCACAAAAAGACATTGTCAGTAAAAGTATATGTTTGTTAGATAACAAATAAAAAATCCCACAAAATATTTGTGGAAACTAACTCCTACTACACAAAATCCAATAGCCAGATCCCCTAGTTATATCAGCAGAAATCCTGCTAGGTAGGCAAATGAAACAGGACTGAGAAAGAGGGCAGTATGAAAGTCTATGTATGCAGACCAAAGGAGCCAATCCCAAACATTTGTTTTGCATAGGACACTTTGTCAGGGGTGCCAAACTTGTCCGATTCGCTGTTCCGCAGCCAATCCGGTAAATTTGTGCCCCAAGCTTTGGGAGGTAATTTGCTGGATTGGCTGTTCGGCTGCCAATTCAGCAATATGTCTGAGTTGCACCCGAACCCAACTGGAAGTTTGGATCCACTCATCTCTAGTGGAAACACTAGCTCTATTTGAGTTTAAAATGTTATAGTTCTTATCTTTCATTTTTAAACATCTGAATTTTGTGTATGGGTCATATAAGGGTTAAAGAAAATTTCATTCAATAACACTATTTACAACAGTTATTGCATCTATAAGAACCCTTTAAAGTGCCCCTATGTTCAGTGTCTCCTTGACCAGGTGTGCCCATTGACAGGTTCCCTTCAAGGCCAGAACAACTACTAAGATTAAGGAGAGGAAACCAGCAGCCACAGTAGAACACTGTATACACTTCTCTTGTGTAAAGAATTTCTCAACATACACTTTTATTAACTGCGAAAAATGAGACCCTGTGCCATACGGAGCTAAAATAGTTACAAGTCCTGGGAACACGCTCTATGAAATATTTTTTCCAACCACTTCCTGACATGTGTTTTGTCTCCTGAGTTTTACAAACTAACCATACGGTATATCCAGCCTATTCCACAGGAAATTCTAATGCTGGGAAAGAATTCCTTTTGTTGAAATCATTTCATTTTCTCTTCAAATATACATTACAGTTAAAGAAGAAAAGCCTTGATGTAAACATTATAAATAAGTGTCTGTGGGGCTGGAAATAATTGTTGTGTCACTGGGGATCTCTCTAAGGCTGCTTTAGAAAGATGAGGAAACATTATGAGATGTATAAACAGGAAATCAGGTTTATAGAGTATTTCCCTTAACATACAATAAAAAACGTCACCAGTATATATAAGCCTCCCACAGACCTCATGGTCTTAGTATCAGGTCCTTCAGAGCCTGTCAGCAGTTCAGACCACATGGTCTGAGTGAAGAGAGTAGTGCCTTCAGTAGTGCCACAGAAACCAATCCCAGGAACTGAGTCAGGAGACTCTAACCCAGAGCTGCAGCTTTCGGAGTTTGGATACAGCTACATCTCAATTATCCCTGTCTGCACCTACTACCAGGCAGGTGCTTTATTCCCGAGGACCACTCTCCACGACCACTCCAGTACCAGAATCCGAATCTGCTGTTAGACTGCTTGGGCCCGTTGCCTGCTACCTGTTGTTCAATAAAAAACTGTGAGTTGATTTGCACAATGTTGCCTCCGTCTGATCCCTGGATACCACCACGGGCTTCCCCCATCCATTACCTAAGGACCTATCATACAGACAGTCAGGGGTTGCCCCAGGGGGAAACAAGTACATCAGCCTCTCCCTCCATATTTCTTGTACACACCACCTGCTAGAGACCTGCCAGGCTGTAGGACAGCCCTCTGGTCCCCATACCATGCACTGTGACATGAGCATAACCTGGGCCACAATCGCCAGCCACTCCGGTATTCTGGGCCCAGGCTGCCTCCAGGCCCCAAGAAATGGCTAGGCCTCAGTGGGGGATGTTGCAGATCTATAATTTATAAGAATAGCTCCATGTTCTACTCTATTCTTACCTTTACATTCTTGCATTTACAGTTTTTTACTCACTGCAGTCCAAAAGCCATAACAATTTTCGGCGAGGGCTTGTTTTCTGCAGAAACCTCATGAGGAGAAATTTTACGTTTTCCCCTATCCATCCGTTGATTGGTGAGGGTCCCACTGGTGGTACACCAATTGATCATGAGAACATCGGTCCACTGAACCTCCATTGTACCCAAAATGAACAGAGAAGCTGGTCACACATGCGTCCTGCTGTTTTCTTTATCTCTATGGAGCTGGAAGAGATGCACTGTACTTGGCTGCCTCCATGGGTTCCATAGACAGTGAATGTCCAGTCTGACACTCCATTCTTTATGGGTGCAAGGGGTCACAATGGACCCACATTTGTGACCAGTAGAGGTCTGGTAATACAAGAATCCTGAGGATAACATAAAACTATCCAATTTCTCCAAAGCTATTGGAGGTGTTAAAAATATCTGCCCCCTCCCCCTAGATGCTATTAGAATTGGTGCTGCTGACCTCTTCCCTTTATGCTTGGACAAAGTGATTATTACATTCTGCCGTTCCGGAGTAAGTTCAAGAGGACACAATGATGAAACATTTTTCACTGCTCTACAATTAGATGTCTCCGCTAATCCCAGGGCATCTGAAGTGCTCAGCGAGAGTATCGATAACATTTTTTACCCTCTAACATCAATCATTCTAATTTCTCTAATCTCTCCTTTGAGGCTTCCTAAATGTATTTATGTCTTCATCTCTCCAGAATATGGTAAAAAGCAACTAATAAAAATCACTAATTGTAAAAATTTTAATAAGTCGGGTTGTTCTTTTCTGTCCTAGAAACCAACCTGAATGTGCTACCAATCATCTGCAGTAAGATTATTCCATATGTTAATGCAATCACAAAGGAGGAAGATACATGGATTGCAAATGGTTCCCTCACAAATACACAACAGTATATTATTATCTTAATAACCTCCCCGACCTTAATTAAGGCATCTCATTGGATTGTTCATCGGGTTTGCTGTATTAAACATAAAGCTTTATACGGAAAAGGTAACATTTCACACTAAATATGTCAAGATTTGCATTTGTATGAAAATCACTGTTGATTACCTTATATACTCGAGTATAAGCCTAGTTTTTCAGCACAAAATTTGTGCTCAAAAACCCTAACTCGGCTTATACTCGAGTCAACTAAAAACATAAAGACAAAACTCACCTTTCTGACGTCACCCATAGGTCCTCTTCTGTCTGAGACAGTCTGAGACAGAAGAGGACCTATGGGGGACGTTGGAAAGATGAGTACAGTGTTATTTTTTTCCTACTACAGGGGCTGGGCAGGCTGTATGCTACAGGGGTTGGGCAGGCTGTATGCTACAGGGGCTGGGCAGGCTGTATGCTACAGGGGCTGGCAGACTATATACTGGGAGGCTGTAACCAATGCATTTCCCACCCTCGGCTTATACACGAGTCAATAGGTTTTCCCAGTTTTTTGTGTTGAAATTAGGGGTCTCGGCTTATACTCGGGTCGGCTTATACTCGAGTATATACGGTACCACTGATTATCAGTATGTATGAACTCAAAGAGGATCTGTCCACTTAAAGGGGCTCTGCCGCCAGATTTTACCCCATTAAACTACCTATGAAATGTAATTTTTCGAATTCCCTCTGTACTGTGAATTATTGTTTTTACCTATAAATAATTACCTTCAAATCCATATACAAATGACTAGAGAAAAGTCATATTTTGCCTGAAAGGAGTCAAGTGTAGAGGCTGGAAGGGAGTGTCACTTCAGTCTTTACTACTTTGGTTCTCATTCCATCTTTCAGATTGCTCCAGGCTTATGGTTCTGTGATCTACAGACCTAGAGATACAGGCAGTTTCAGCTTGCATTTTTTAATTATGTCTTTAAATGGAGGGTGTTCGGCAGGATGACATGCATCACATGTCTGTTCTGGTCTGCAGCGAAGCTAAATACAGGTACCTCTGTGTCATGTGTTTCCTGCTATATGGGTCACATTTTGAGGTTGTTGCGTTCCTATACACTGTAACTGTCTACTACCTCCTCTCTGCTTCATAAATCTGAGCTGCTGACTACTCATGAAATGGTAAAGGATGTAATATCTACTCAAGCTTTGCCTAAAGCTTCTGTTACTAATACATCCCTTGGCAGGTTTATTCAAACATGGGTGGATTAAGACTGCCTGGGCCCTGTGCTGTATGAATATTTTAGCCCATACAGGTCCAGAATTCACTTCCTACATGTGGTACTAGAATCAAGCTTCTTGGGGAATGGAGGATGTGTCCCTTCTGCCTGCTCTCAATCTTTGACCTTTGGAGAATGTTCAAAGCTACTGAAATGGCTCTTGTGTACATGTGTATTGAGAGCAGGAACAGATGTATGAGAATTTTATGGTTGAAGGGCCTTCTCAATAGTTTGGAGGGTGGTTTGAACACTTGGGCCCCGGATTACTTCCCAAACCACCTATATTATAATCCACTATTGGTTGCCAACTAACAGTTTAACTTGGTCCAAGCGGCAAGTTATAATCCTGGACTAGCTTCTACTGCAACTTGTAACTATATATTGCCTATAACTGCCTGCCTATAACTGTGGGATTACATGCTTTTTCTGAATGAATTAAATATTTTCATTGAATAATTTGTTCTGTACAAAGTTGAATGTGCTGACAACAAAATTACAAAAACATTATCAATAGAAATGAAATTTATTAACCAAAGGAGAACCGGATCTGGTGTCATCTGGAAAATTAAAGTGGAAAAGCACACTACAGGCTGATCCAACTTTAATGTAATGTCCATAAATTAAGACAGAATGAGGCTTAGTATTGTGTGTGGCCTCCACGTGCCTGTATGACCTCACTACAACACCTCAGTATGCTTCTGATGAGGTATCTACTCCTAGAACTGGACTAAAGCATTCGCAAACTCCTGGACAGTCTGTGGTACAACGTGATGTTGGTGGATGGAGCAAGACATGATGTCGCTGATGTGCTCAATCGGATTCAGGTCTCAGGAAGGAGTGGGCCGGCCACACCTTCAATGCCTTTATCTTGCAGGAACTGCTGACACACTTCAGTCAGATGAGGTATTGTCCTGCATTAGGAGGAACCCAGGACCAACGGTACCTAATGGCAGTCAGGTTACCTTTGGCGAGCACATGGAGGGCTTTGCGGCCCTCCATAGAAATGCCACCCCACACCATTACTGACCCACTGCCAAACCAGTCATGCTAAAGGATGTTACAGGCAGCAGATTGTTCTCCACGGCGTCTCTAAACTCTGTCACATTTGTTCATTGTGAACCTGTTTTCTGTGAAGAGCACATGACAACAGTGGCGAATTAGCCAATCCTGATGTTCTCTGGCAAGTGCCAAGCATCCTGCATGGTGTTGGGCTGTGAGCATAACTCCCATCTATGGACATCGGGCCCTCATGGAGTCGGTTTCTAACCGCTTGTGCAGACACATGCACATTTGTGGCCTGCTAGAGGTCATTTTGCAGGGCTCTGGCAGTGCTCCTTCTGTTCCTCCTTGCACAAAGGTGGAGGTCCTGTTGCTGGGTTTTTGCCCCCCCCCCACGTCTCCTGGTGTACTGGCCTGACTCCTGGTAGCGCCTCTAGCCTCTAGACACTACGCTTACAGACACAGCAAACCTTCTGGCCACAAACCGCATTGATGTGCCATCCTGAGCTGCGCTACCTGAGCTACTTGTGTGGTTTGCCAAAGTTTTCTAGTGAGGTCATACAGGTACCTGGAGGCCACACACAATACTGAGTCTCATTTTGGCTTATTTTACATATATACATATAAACAGATCTCACCTGTTGCTTCTTCTGGTCACTCTTGGGAAGAGGGATCTGATTACTGTGACTCTGCTCTCTAATAGTGCTTAACCCCTGGAATTACACCTGTGGAACTGCCCATTTCCACAGTTCTCAGACAGTGTATGCTACATCTCTGTGATTGTCTTTATTATCATAAGAACTGTTTTTCCCTGTGTCTAACTGATGAATTAGTGGCTATGATATCTGTGGTACTTATTTTTATGTGGACTTGGGTTATACCATGTTTACCAGAAAGAAAAAAAACGTAGTCAGACTTTATGTGATGCATTTTCGGCTTAACTTACAATAATTCCATATTCTGAGTATTGTAACTGTCATATATATGACCACTGATGTAATGTATATACACTGTACACTTTTAGATCTGTTCTTTGGGGAATTTTGCAATCATATTGTGCATACCGTTATATGGGGTTGGTGCCTAATTGCACTTAAGTAATTTGTTAATTAGGTTGTGCCTGAGGGATCTCAGACTTGGCAGCATGCCTACTAAAAATTCTGGGAGTAAATCTGAAGTGGAATATCCCCGGTTGTTAAAGAGCATACTGGGGCAAAAAGAGTGACTCATCATCTTAAAATGTGGAATCACTCTATTTGTAGTGAATTTCTGGGGTCATAGTAGAGGGTCTTGTTAAGCAGGTCAGATCCCTTTCCTCTACAATGTCTAAAATTCAGGCTAAATACTGCTGTCAAGGTACTGGAGGTTGAGACTTTAGGTTGAGGTTTTTAGTAACAAGATGGAATTGCAAGGCTTTTTCAAGTCAAATTTTTGTGTTGGTGAAAGGAACACTATATTCATGTTCTTAGCAAGTTATTAGAATTTGCACAAATACATATTAGAAGATATCCTTTAGTGGGTTTACTGAATAAATGTTGTAGTGCTTTGAAAAGTGCATGCCCTGTTAAGGGTTTTTTTTTTTTCATTTTCTACCATTTGGGATAATTTTCACTTTGGAGAATTTAGATCTATACCGGAAAGTCCGAATCTGTGAAGGGGTTAGGTTTCTATCGCAAATTACCAGAGACACAATTTAACAATTAAATAATTTTGAGGACCTCATGTCCCGATTTGGGTTTTGGAGATTTTATCAATTGATTTTTCTATTTATTGTATTGTGTGTCGGGGAAACATAGACTCTCAGTAGCATCAAATGAGTGTGTTGATGAGTGTGTTGATTATTGGATTGGCCACTTTTAAATAAAAACTTTTACTACCCGCACATATATACTGTTTTCAATACCCTCAGTCCCCATTGATAAACTTGGTTCATTTCCTGGTCAGGCAGCGGCGTTCCTGACTGGGTGGGAGCAGCAGTGTGTATTGGGCAGTGTGTCACAGCTGTACCTCTGCTCCGAGATACACACGAAAGACAGGAAGAAGATGAATCTGAATAAAATAAAACTTTATTAATCCCAATGGAAAATGATTTGTGCATCATGGATCCAGGCTTAGGATCAGTACTGGAGAATAGATAGAATAGATTATCACCTGATTATATTTCTCTATTAAATAAGACTTTTACTTTGTTGAGAAAGAACAGGGTTATTTAAGGAGAGACATTGCCGTCCTGCTGATATATTTCTTTTACAGACCATATGAAGAAATAATTATACGGCATGTAATCACATTAACACAATGCTCAGATAAAATGACTTTATTATCGGCTTATTTATTAAAGGTTTCTATAAGACAAAAAATATTAAGCTTGGCCAAAGATTCTTGGTAAAATAAGATAATTTATTTTAAGTGGGAATGCTATATTTAAAATGTAAAATGGGCCAGCAGGACTCACTGACCAGTTGGCAACAGCCTGAACTTTTGCCGACACAGGCAGCATATTAATACGATTGGCCTGAGGTGATAGTTTTCAATCCCTGCTGCTTTGCAGATATATTATTGAACTTCAATTATCCAGCAGTATGTATGTATGCTAAGATACTAAAAATCTCTACTTCAATGTCCTCTTAAGGGACAAGTCTTGAAAATCAGTGGTTATATGCTCAATTATGGAATTCTGAGTTATTGGGGGCCCTTTAGTCAAAATCCTCAACTTTTGGTCACATAGAGAATATGGGGGATATTTATCATACGCTGTCGCTCGTGCGAGTGCGCAGGCGCGGGGACAGTAACGCCCCGCGCCGGCCCACTCCCGTCCGGCCGCGCCCCCCGCTCGGCCGGCCGTGCCCCCCCTTCACGCCCCTTCACGCCCCATCACGCCCCACTGGCGTGAAGGTGGAAGATTGGGGAAAATAATCGCAAAAGCTAGCAAAAGCTAGCTGATAAATATGCCCCTATATCTATATCTATGGAAAGTCTTTTCTGTCTTGCATTCTATAGATAAACTATTAATTAGAATTTATACTCTGTAATTCTTATTATTATTTTTATGATTCTGTTTGTTCTTTTTTATTTTATTATTCATTTTTGAAACTAGAAACTTTCCACCTACCCAGTGTATATGGTAGATAAGCCACAGGATTTATCTTACACAAAACTTGAAGCTCTTTGACCCCCTTTGTAACTTAAAAACAGGCTTCTCACAAATTGGGCACCCAAAAGGGAGTAATAGAAATAGTAATATAAATAACAGAAAAACTATACTGATCACAGTCTTTACTTCTCATGTCACTACTGGCCTCTAATATAAGCGGGTTAGCTCACCTTGGTGATATTCATAGGTAGTGTCTGCCCAGGCAACAAAGGGGGTGTGGGCTGTCATCATGTTCACTTCCCGATAGTCAATGCGACTATGTCAGTCCATGTTGTTTTGCTAAATCACACCCAAAGTGGACATTTGTGGGCATGAGGCCTAATACCCACAGGTTGTAGCTGAAGTGCGCTGTTGGTACAATGTCACATCTGAGCTTCTGTGTTCCAACTGAGGCTGTCAGTGACGCAAGGCTCCAAGCTGGATCAGAGTTTGGTCCAATTGCGGTCCGATGTAAGTATGACTTCAATTGTAGACACCATTCCAGACCACCCATTTAATAATATAGAAAAGAACAAAGTCTATACTTTACCCACAATTGGTCCATATATAGGGATGCCACATACACACCATGGGTAAGGCTCTATGAGCTGAAATATGTTTCAGCTGCATATGTTTCTTCTACCTATTGCATGATTTATAATGAGTTTTCAATACATTTTGGTTTTTATCTCAGAGGTGCCACAGCTTTTTCTCCAATTGCTCTTTTTAATAGTAGTGGTGTCTGCATTTACAGTCTGATGTTGGTTTTATGGTCTGTCTATTGCGGATGTGACACTAAGTTCTCTTTGGGGATAATAATGTTGCTATTATTATTATTATTATTACTATTATTATTATCATCTAATGACCCCACTAGGAATACTCTAGAACTGCAACCTAATCTGCCAAGCACATATTTCCTTATTTAAAGGGGTTGTCCGAGAGCAAAAAAACATTATATGTAGGCATATATATGGCAGCTGAGATATTGGGATGGCTGGGTGTGGCCGGCCACCTGGGCATGGGTCAGAGAGGCACTGCTGCAGGACATCAGGAGGGGCCGCAGAGTTAAGTAAATGTTTTTTTTAAGCGACCCCCTCCCAGGCACATCAAATTTCTGGTGAACGTTCTTCATGAATCTAGCGCTCCCGTCACTTTTTGGTGCACCTTTAACATGGGGCGACACAATTCTGTCGGACTTTGCATGTTACATCTGGTGCACGGTCCGACTGACTGCTGGAACGCCCCCTAATTTGTGTTGCATGATGCCTAGTGCAGCTGCACCACGAAAGGGTTGCATGTGCCAGAAATGTGGTGCAGACATTTCTTAAATACCTGTGCAAGCAGTTTGCACTAGAAAGAAAGTGCAGAGTCCAACAGAAAACTGGTGCACAGAGCTTAATAAATGTACCCCAATATATCAGCTACCACTATGAGATATTTGGTATTGGGACCACACAGGCAAATGGAATACCATTTATACTAAAACAAATCAGACCCAGCTACCCAAGAAAATGCTAAATCTTCAGTTCAATCATTTCTTCCTTTCTCTCTTGTTCAAGCAGAGATTTGGTGGCCACAATCCCAGCCGTCACCATAATAAAGTTCCCCTGGCTGCACTGACATGAGTAATGATGCATGGCTCTCCATGCTATGGCTATTGTGCTTTAGTATGTACGTGCCTCATACTGACTTCATGGTGTACGTTGATCCAGCAAAACTGATGCCAGTGATAGGGGTCAGTATACAACATCTGCTGTGTTCATTTCCCCAGGGCCCCCTGTCACAGAGCACAGTCTATTAAAATCAGATAAAACAGCTCATCCAAAGCATCTTAACTCTCTTAGAAGTGGCAAATAATAAATCTTTAGACACAACTGCATATGTGGAAGCTTCTATAATGCAATTTTTATGTGAAAAAAAATAGATGTTGATGGTTTGATATTTTTTAACTGTTTTGTTAAAACCTCAGGAAATAAAACTTCTGATTTTCTTAGGCCTTGTCAGGGTTCTGGGTCTGTGGACCCCTGGACCACCGCAGTCTTCACCAGAGTCATGCGGGATGGTCTTGCTGCGGCGGCGTAAAATAAAGTTTTTTTTAAATATTTTCAAAAGCATACACAAAAAAATCACAAAACAAAAAATCCCCTCCACCATCTTCCCCCTATGTAAAGTAGACCTTTCTGTCAAAAGGGGAGAACTAAGACATCCAAAGATAACCAGTTAACTGGCATGAGTTTAGCCAGTCAACAGCCATAGACGCAGAAGTCAATAATAGGCCCGACCAAAATGTTTTCTCCATATGTATTCCCCTGTAGTTTTTTTTACATGATTTAACCAAGAACAATTTTCCACCATGTTTTGTACTGATTATATAAATTAATTTATACTTACTTTAAAATATTCTCTATGATAGATCAGCTCCATTAGGTTTAGTTCCTCGGAAAAAGGAAAAAAATACATAAAAAGTTGGCCCAAGATAAATACTATACATTATCGATCAGATACTACATATATAAACTGTAGATGCTGTAGAGATAATGAATAGATAATGAATATTTCTTTATCCGCTACATAAAGCTATTTATGTAGCCATTAAAAGAAGACAATTCCTGCTAATTCCTCAGGGCAGAGGCTCGTACAATCAAGCTAATAGGATTTATCACTGGTACTAATAAAAAATGAGAAACATTGTCACAAAACATTTAATCCAATCTAACTGTGCAAACATACTGTAAACTCTAAATTAAATTATGTACCGTGTCATATTCATAATATCTCAAGTAACTGTGCAAATAATAGAACACAAGTACTGCATTAGGGGAAATTTAATACCATTAAAAATGCCTTACAAAATCAGAAAAAATGATCCTAGAAGCAGCAGCACTTTTACCCATAGGTTCTATCCGGTAATACCAGTCAGATGGATTCAGGTAAATTAGACTTTGCTTAGAGACACTTTTTCTAGAATAGAAGCAACATTTTTCTTCAGATATCATGGCTCTCTTTTCAAGATAAAACTGACATAGACCTACAGGGATTTAGCTTTCAGTTGTAGCAATTACTATCAATGAAAGTGTACTGGACAAGATACTACAACTTTGAATATCCTTTTACAGTACCTACAGTACTCAAAGGGGAGATTTATAATATGCAGGCTCTATGTGCATCAGCATTTAATGTTATCCCCACCCCAAGGATTTATAAGGAGGGTCTGCCCACTTCACGTGGAGGTGGGTTTCAGCATTTTCTGTATGTAATTCGCAGTTGTGTCCGAGCTGAGAGGTAGAGACCTAGCTGCTGTGACTCAACCCATCCTCTCCATGGAACATGTAATAGAACACATCAGTGAGCTGCTGGCTTGCTAGACAGGTGTAATGCAGAAAATATTTCTGAGTGAAACTCATTTTATAACAAGATAGAGATTTATTAGATACAATAAAAAAGGGGTTTTCTCACCAAACAAGTTAGGCCCTATCCACAGGACGATGACACCGCTACAGAATGAGGGGTCCAATGGGGTGCGAGGTACCTCCTTCAGATCCCCGAGATGAATGGAGCAGATGGCCGTGCATGTCTGTTCTGCTCCATTCAACTCTATGGAGCTGACGGACATTGCCAAGAGCTATAGAGATCACTGTAGCAGAACGGTTATGCGTGGCCGTCCACTCCATTCATCTCGGGAAGCGATGAGGGGTCTGAGGGAGATACCTCGGACCCCATGAGCACTGCAATCGGCATTCAGCTGGGACAACCCCTACACTAAAGACCAAGCTATCATGTTCCTGCTTGTCCTTGTTGCAAAATAGCTGAAGGATAGGGGTGCTATAGATCATTCATTCATAGATAGTTCATTCATATTTTGTTGCACTGCAACCTCATTAATATGGTTTTACAACTCAGCTGATTAAAAAGACCAACCTGATGTGAATCGACAACTCCCATGATAATAATGGGTCTCTCCAGCAATGAACATTATTTCCATAGGTGTTTCCAACTAGACTTTGTCATTAATTCAAATGCATAGCTGGCCTTCTAATACTTGGATAGGCAGGGGGCATGAAGTGGACACTATTATTATTTAGATAATATTAGGTCATTGATTTAGATATATCAATGGCCTAATATTGGAAAAGAAGATGCCCTTTTAAATAATAAATTCATCTTTATCAGTTTCAACCCTTTGTGTTCTTTTTATTTTACTTTTATTTGTTTTCTGTTTTTTTTCTGGGTCAGTTTGAGATTTCTAAGGTGCCACAATGAATTATGTTCTTATTATATAATGTGTCAACATTGATTTAAAGATTTTAAGATGTGGAAAACCTCCTGTCTCCAAAGTCGTATTGTTCTGACATCTTGTGATTGCTATTTTGACCACAGTTTTAGGAAGAGGCCTTTGCTGCTCTGACAATCCTGCAGGGAGAATGCTGAGCTTTTTTTTGGATTGTTTAAATAACCTTTAGCATTGGTTTAAGAGAATGTCATTTATATCGTATCAGTGCACCAGACCGGGCCATTAACTTTCTCCAAGGAGCACTCAGGATGTATTAAGTAGATGAGTTGAGTTTTCAACATAGTATTGCTGCTATGAGGCCATTTCTTCTCACAACAGTCACAGCCTTTCCCATCCTTATAGGCACTGAACATTAATAAACAAGCTAGAGAACCATATTTTCAACTCCCTCAAGAGACTGCAAATAAATTCTAAACTTTTTAGCTGGTATGTGAACCAAACATTCGAGACCTTTTATTTTGACTATTCTTTATAGATCTGGAAAAGGGAGAAACAAACAGGGAATATGTGGTGGATAGTGGCTCCCTTTGGGGGTGGAACCACCTTGTACAGCCTCTAGTATTTGTGTGTTTTAGATGATAGATAATTATTGTATCCAGTAATAAGCAGCATCCCACCATAAGGCTACCTCCCACTGAAAGCCTGACTGCTAAATAAAAGAGCAGGACAAAGGAAAGGCGAGTACTAGCAAAGGACAGTGCTACCTGCCGGGTACCTACACTGCAACCCTGGCTGTAGGCACTGAGTCTGGGCACACTTTCATAAGTTATGAAATTTTATGAATGTTAATGGAGGAGTTTAAAATCAGAATATCAGCCACCCCACTTCAGTAAAATTACAAATTGTGCTCCAAGTAATCTATGCTATGACCCCACTATGCCTCCACTCATCGGCATGAAGCTGAACTTGAAGCTGAAGGCCCCCAGTACAAAGTTTGTGGCAGGCCCCCAGCTTTTATGTATGGCTTATAGTACTAGCCTTATCATTTTGGAAAATTACATCTTATGGGTCCCATTAACCTCATGGGCCCGGTTGTGGGCTCCCTCTGCACCCCCTCAAGTTACGCCCTTGCCTCCACTCCATATATTGTTATTAGCCCTCATTCACTCTCTGTGTGCACTCCCTAATTATCCTACACATTATAACAATACTCTACCCCCACTCCTAACAACTGTTTGGGCCACCTCTTCTGTGTAGCTGAGATTCTCCTATGGTCAGGATACTGCTTTTCTCTGCTCTTACTCAGCCATTCTCAGTACTATTCAATCCACCTGTAGTGCTATTCAATACACATTTTCTGAAGAAGGTCACTGTGTTAACTAAAACATCACAAACTAGTATTGTGAATTGGACATCTGTAAATGTCCAATGTCCAACATCGCCTGTTGAATTATCTAAAAGGTGTTTGCAGTCTCTGCCCTAGGCAAAAGATCTTAAGTGCCCAAAGGCTAATACAAATCTATGGACCTACGGACCTGCGGTGCGAGTGAGTATGGCTGGTGGTGGTACTGTGTACCGGCTCCTCTACTCCTCAGTTTCCACATCTTATTAGTCCAGAACAAAGGACACAACTGTGGTTGCTTACTTCGTATATTTATGTGTTTTCTATACGTTTCTGGTATTTAGCTGGTGTACAGCATATTCATAGAGGGTACATACATTTGTGTACTGCAAATTTGTTGAAAGTTTATATTTACGCATGCAGAATCTTCATTGTTGGAACATATTTATTGGAGTGGTATATCCATTGCAGGTACTGTATGTATTAATGCATGTAGTACATTCATTGTCAGTACAATCTGTGCTGTTGTAAACTTATATGAATAATTTTTGGTCAAGTTTATTTCAATTTTCAGTTTCATTATCTATTGTCTATTAATAGTCTGACAATTACACAGGTCTTCAATTTCAATGAAAATGCAGTACCTAGCATCCTGCAAAGGTATCCGTCATAGTTCTGTCTTTGTTTACCCAATTCTGAAGCAGTTCCTCCTACTCTAACATTTCTTAATAACCATATTGACTGCCCTGACCATGGTTTTGAACTATAGTTTTGACATTGTGTATGTGCCCTGACCTCTGTCTGGTTTAGTATTTCATATGAACTCTACCTGCCCTGACCTCCACCTGTTTCCTGACCACATCTCTGTATGTTATGTTGTAACCATGCATATTTGTCTCCTCTACATCAGCTGTCACTGAATAGAGACTAATCCAAAAGTTAGCAACTTGGTGGTTTCCCCATGTCAAATATGGTGAAAGGGTTGAAAATTTAGAACTGTTTAGACAACGTCCATAGGAATAGCTCCAATTCATTCAATAACACAGTTATTCCACTTCTGCTATATAAAATAGTGTATTTACCATGTACCAACCATATGAAAAATATCACTTTCAAAAGCATTTTAGCTACATTATCTTTCTGCATTCAGCAATTAAATCCTCCGAAAACAGATGGTTGTTATCTAAACCATATTCTAGAGCATAATCTGCAAATGTATTGTCTTCCCCAATTTGTGCATTGCTTAATGCCATTGCCAGTTCTTTTATTCTCTACATTGTGGAAACTACTTAAGTGGAAAAAGGTATTTCATAATGTGTCCAAAATGGCATTTGTGCAACCAAGCGTGATTCTCAGCTCTTTAGATCGGAAATTTTCGTTTAGCTGTCCTGGCTCTGACTCACTATACTTTTATTAACTAGTGATGCCTGCAACGCTAGATATAAGAAAGGGCTTCCACTTGACATCGCCAGGTGGTGACACGCATTCAGACATAAGCCGCTAATTGCCCTGGCTGAAAGCCTGTAATATTATAAAGTGAGTTGGATTGGAACATAGCGGATGCTAATCACAAGTTTGTGATCCAATTTTTTCCAAGCAGTTTCATTTTTCTTTTATTTATGGCACCACAAGAAGACTGTTTTTGACAGATGTGACTTCTGCATAATAAAAGATTGCCAAAGAAATGCAATGAAAATACAATTTGTTAAGCCGGTGACAGGAACAATGCCATGTTCGATGTGTTAATCAAATCAGAAAAATTGCTTTTTGTATCTCAATGCCATCGGAGACTTGTGTTCTACGCCATGCATCTCAGGCAGCCCTCATAAATGTGAGGTCTGAAGGACTATTCAATTAAGAAATTCTACTTGGGGAAAAAGCAAGACCTACAGAGTAACAAGCCTTGGTTGACGATGCAGGACTTTTATATTTTCATAAAGTAAGTGTCCACCTTTGAAGAGAGTATTCCTGTAGTATTTTTCATCTAAATGCAATCAGAAATTTCGAATTGTTGAAGAGTTACTCCAACTCAGAAGTTCATGGCAAAGATGAAAAGACTCTGGGGGGCAGTTCAAATAGAAAACTGGCGGTGTTTTTTTATTCCCCTCTCTGCGCCTCTTGTACCTGAATTTATGAAGTGTCGGCACCATAATATTGGTGTTTTCTGACACTCTTGACTTGCTCTATTTTTGGGCGCAAAATTTTGGTGCAGCTTATGAATCTACCAGTTTTCTCGTTGTTCTATTGTTCTGACACGTTTTTTGCGGGTTTTTTGTGCACAAAAATAGACCAGCTAAAAGATAGTCTAGGGAGTTCTAAACCTTTCAGTCTGTGCACCAATTTATTAATCCTCTGCATCACAAACTTATATCCCACTGAAAAATATAGAACGGTTCTAGCGCCACCCTGCGCCAAAATTAATAAATGCCCCTCTCTGTCTTTGCTTCATGGAGTTGGTTAAGAGTTACGGAAACGGTCATGTACCACTGTTCTATGCAGTTTCTGTAACTATCAGGTAGATGCAGAAACAAAATATTACAATGAGTAATGATGTTTCTGTAATTCCTATTCCCCTCTTTGGGAGTTACAGAAACAATACAGAATAATGGATTTACCTCTTTATACAGCTGCAGGAAAAGAGGCAGCATTTGGTCACATGGGATGGGATGGGAACCATCTTTTAATATGTGTTTGAAGCAGTCAGATCTTCATCTTTCAGACAGCTTCAAAAGCTTCAAAACTTTTGCATGTGATATTTCTACACATTTTTTATTTTTTACATTCACTTCTGCCCAAGCATGGGCAACAGAAGATTTACCTTTAAAGACACATGTGGATTATGCCCATACATCGGACCCAGAGTATCCAAGAGTCCAATGAGAGATAATTACATAAAACGGAAAACATTCAAACAGTAACCAAAAGTAATAACAATAGATCCTGTGTCATTTGCAGCATAGAGGGTGGGATAGAAGAAGAAATCAGAAGCGGTTGGCCTAACAGCCTTGGACATGTGTCGTACAGTAGATGTTCCGTGAGGACCAGTTGGACTCGAATATGTCCAATTTATCTCTCAGTTGAGCGGTCAAGTGTTCCATTAACCGCACATCTTTAATACAGGCATAAAGGTCTGTGGATGAGAATGGTGGATGTCTCTTCTAAAATTAAGAAATTAGACACTTAGCTGCTGTGAAAACATGAAGGAGCAGCCTGGGACTTGAGCCTCGAACATTCCCAGGTAACAAATTAAGGAAGTACACTGTGGGGTCCAAAGAGCAAAAATAAAAAGACAGAGAAAATAGCGCTACAGAGCGCACAATTGCCTTCGTATATTGAGGAAGTTAGGAATAAAGGTTTATTAATCTTCTTGAGTTGTGCTTAAAAACAGGCACAATTCTGAAATGAAGCCTGTGTGATCGCCCTTTCCCCTGTGGTGTATGTGGCCTCAGGGGTCTGTAGTAGTGATAAATGAACCTAGGGTAAGTCATTGACGTCCCGAAGGAGTGTAAAATGGATGTATTGAAAATGGTGCTGATCTAAAATATTTCCAAAATGGTGTCCATTTGGGAAGATAAAATGGTGCACAATGAAGACTATGCGTTTCGCACTTCAATTTGAGTGCTTCTTCAGGTCTAAAAAACAGCAAAAATCTGCTTTTCAAAAAATAGTTCATATAAATCAATAAGGTAAAATGGTAACTAATATGCGGAAAGAACCCATAAAAATAATAATAATAATAATAATAATAGCCATGATTTTAGAGAATTTTCTTATATAGGATATTCTGGTCAGAATGATAGTGCTGTGTGCTAAGCCCATTAAGCGCCAAAGTACCGTATATATAAAAAAAATGCACATTAATAGTCCCCATGTAGAATAAATTATTATATATAGATCGATTTGGCATTAACCCATGTGTGTATATATATATATATATATATATATTACATACAGATATACACACACATACACATATCTATTTGGAGTAAATCCAAAAGGAAATTTTTAACCGCACCTTAGTAGTTTTCTATAGCCAGGCAGGTCCAGAAGATATGGAACAGCAAGCCTACCTCCCTACTGCATCGCCAGCAAATATCTGATATACAGGCAGTCCTCGGGTTACGTACAAGATAGGGTCCATAGGTTTGTTCTTAAGTTGAATTTGTATGTAAGTCGAAACTGTATATTTTATAATTGTAGTTCTAGACAATTTTTTTTTTGCCCCAATGCCAATTGGAGTTTCACATTTTTGTGCTGTAATTGGACCAAGGATTATGAATAAACCTTCATTACAGACAACTTACAGCTGATTATTGCAATCTAGGACTATAGTAAAGCATACAGAGAGCTTCACCAGAGATCATAGGGGGCAGAGGGGTCCGTCTTTAACTAGGGGTCGTCTGTAAGTCGGGTGTCCTTAAGTAGGGGACTGCCTGTATTTGTGTTGAAGTGTGTAGCAATTTGGGGGTGTGGTACCACATCATGAGAAGTTTGATCTGGTTTTCTTTATAGAGGGAGTTGATCGAGGCCTTCTGAGTTCTGGACCAGATGACCTGTCATTGTTCTAGGGAGAATTGCCTGTTTAACCATGTCTCCCATTTAGTAATGTATGTATGTGATGGCAGACTATGCACTGCAGAGGAGTTAAAGATACTGTAAATATTGGTAATTAGACCTTAGAAGGAGGAGCCCGTGGCCGGTGGTAACTCAAAGGGGGTAGGACACAGGACCACAACAGGGCCTATGAAAGAGAGTATGTAGTGCCTGATCTGTCTGTACTGAAAAATCCCCTCTGAGAGAGCTGGGTATCTCTCTGCTAGGGTGGCAAAGGGGAGGATCTGCCTTTTATGGGCATCTGTATAGCTTGGCGTTGATCCAAAGCTGGAACCCAGCTGAAGTCACACTGTCTGGGAGATGCGGGGTAAAGAGGACGAGCGGGAAGGGCTAATTTTTTTATGGGGTAAAAAATTTAGTCAATATTCAATAAGCTTATATGATCCCTCCAGTGGTGACCTAGGAAGCAATAAAAATTTACTTTAAATGCAGAACCAAAATATAGAAAATACGTAGGCTCCAAATTTACTGCCAGGATTACCCCCCAACATGCCCTTTTTTTGGTTTTGCATTTCCATTTTTCACTCCCCACTTTCAAAAATGCAAAACTTTTTTATTTTTCCATGTAAAAATGTCATCCCAGCAATGAAAAGGTAAACACCTGCTAACATGGTCACAGGTATTACTAGTGGATGTTTGCTGTAAAATGCAGCAAACACCTAGTATGGAGAGGGCTTAGCCAGTAAACACTCTTCATACTCCAGTAACCGGCGTGTGATGTATCAATATGTCACATGTGGGTAAGGGGTTAAAAAGCAGATTTCATTTCTTAGCGCAAAGCCCCATAATAAACATAGGTTTAGATTTAAAAAAATTATATGTTATAGATTTTTGAAGGTAGGAATCAATAAAATGAAAGAAGGAACGCTGTGATACGAAGGGGTTAAAATCCAGAATCGGTTAGGGGCACTAAACTCCTTAAGGATATTACCATTGCAAGATTATGAAGTATCCAAGACCTGCGCAGAATTCTGGGTAAAGAATTTGATAAAAAGTTTTCCAGAAAGGAAAAAAATATATATGTATCTAGAGCTATCATAAAGAAAGCAGCAACTTATAGATCAGTGTCTGACTTACTGGTAGTCTAGCACAATCATTAGATTTTGGCTAAGTCTGTCTGGATATACTGTACAGGTCACAAAATATCTTTTAATTAAAGTACTTTTGGAGTTCTTGATTTTTTCTTAAAGTCAGGTGAAAATGCATACCGGTACTTTATGGATTGCTAATGAGTGGATCATTTGTAAAAAATGTAAAACATTTTCATTTGAAAAAATAAAATTGTATAGGCAATGCAGCAATTCTTTAAATAGATGTTTTCAATCAAATTCAATGTCTGCTTCATACATATACTCATTACAGGCAGTCCCTGGGTTACATACAAGATAGGTTCTGTAGCTTTGTTCTTAAGTTGAATTTGTATGTAAGTTGGAACTGTATGTTTTATAATTGTAAGTCCCGGCAAATTTTTTTGGTCTCTGTGACAATTGGATTTTAAAAATGTTGGATTGTCATAAGAACCAGGATTAATAATAAAGCTTCATTGCAGACACATTTAGTAACTGTTAAAGCTGTTTATTGTAATCTATGGCTAAAGTAAAGTAAATTACCAATTACCAGAGGTCCGTTTGTAACTAGGGGTCGTCTGTAAGTTGGGTGTTCTTAAGTAGGAGACTGCCTGTATACCAATGCCATAATATCAGTGGTTTTGGTCAATTTTTTTTATTTACAAAGAGAAAAAAGCCAATTCAACTGGTTGACATTCAATAAAGGATGCAATACATTGTTAAAAGAAATACAGGCAGTCCCCGGGTTACATACGAGATAGGGTCTGGAGGTTTTTTCTTAAGTTGAATTTGTATGTAAGTCGAAAATGTATATTTTATAATTGTAGATCCAGACAAAAAAAAATTTGCCCCGGTGACAATTGGAGTTTAAACATTTTTTGTAAATGGGAGCAAGGATTATCAGTAAAGCTTCACTACAGACACCTTACAGCTGATCATTGCAATCTGGGACTATAGTAAAGCAGTCGGAAAGCTTCCTCAGAGGTCAGAGGGGTCTGTCTGTAACTATGGGTTGTCTGTAAGTCGGGTGTCCTTAAGTAGGGGACCGCCTGTATATCATAAACATCAAGCATAAACCAGGGACACGTCCTCAAAGATCCAAACACAAGTCTTAAAACTAGTTCCATTGTCCCTTTAATAGTCCTTAGCAATTAATTGTGCTTGCCAAGGTCCACGTGTCTGTATCCCTCTACATTACCAAACTTATATCAATTTCATCCATCATATGGTTAGAATCCTAACTCCGGCTGATCAAACCGTCCATGAACCTTTATTCTCGGAACAATTTCAACAGATCTACATTCACACTCATTTCTTTTATCAGAGTACAGAACATTGTTACTGAATTTCGCCCACACACAATCCAAGCATCTTTCCAGCTTTTGTTATAGCTCTGGTAGAGCACATAAGCCCCGGTGTTTGCTCAGAATCGGCTTTCAAGTCCTTTGTGACTCGTAGACTTGGAATCCAATCACACTAGTGTCTCGCTGTAGATATTACCAGTTTCCAGGGGAGACAGATCATACCCAGTTAGCAGGGACCCTCGCACAAGCCAAAAGATTCCTGCCTACTTAACTAAATGTAAATTGCCATGTGAAAGGTCAACAAGATCATGAAGAGGAGCTGACATTAAGTAACATCTAATCATTTCTCAAAACAGTGTATTTTCCCTGGGAGAAATGTACTTGTTTTTTCGTTATCTTTAGACGCCACATACGTTTTTATAAGTTGCTAAGCAACATGATTGCAGCTAAGACAGATTAGAAGACTTTCTATATAATTAACTCTCCTGCTACACCGCAGCGTTATAAAGGATGATGTCAAAAGTTACAGTCAGTAGGATGGAGTTTCATGTTAAAATGGATGATAGACAACAAGTGGGAGGATGTAATGTTCAGATACAATGTACAGAGGTGTAATGTTAGTAAAAGGATGGTGGTAGAATCTGCGGGGACGTTTAGTCCAGAGGGAAATACAACACAGAGATAGAACGTATTCTGCCTATTAGAGATTTTTTTAAGTTTTATTATGTTAGGGCCTAACTTGCTGATGGGTGGGGGTCTCAGTGATGAGGCTCTCACGGATCACGAGAATCGTTGTCAGATGTGCTCCCGTCGCACCCCTATTCGCACCTCTAGATGACCGGAGCAGCCCCACTGATATAACTAGAAACTACCCCCAATAATTCATAAATCTCAGCAATATTACCTCAATAGCTTCCTCTCAGTGCAATTACATTGTGTGAAATAATTGAGGAACTAGTTGCTACAGACTAGTTGCTCTGAGTCTATCTCTCTGGTGGGAGAAGCAATGGTACTTCACATCACTCTGCAACAGAAGATGATATTCTAATAATTTGCTCCTTGTCATTAAAGCTCATCTCATTAACCCCTTGATAGTTTTTGCAATTATGTTTTTTACTCCCCTCCTTCCAAAAGCCTTAACATTTTGGTTTCAGTTTTTGTTCTGTTTTAATACAGTTACAGTTAGTACAGTTACAATGGCTTTGCCATTACAAAATATTACAATCCTATTAGATTGCATATGTCCAAAGAGCCTGATCACCTCTATGCACCATCTTCTGTCTGTATCTATTCTGTCCGTGTGACCCCTGAAGGCTGCTAAGATCAAGGACCTCCCCTCTACAATCTGCCTGAAGATTAGTATACATGCATACACCGGGAGTGCCCGCGGGAGAACTACCATCCATCCAAAGCATTTCCTTTCTTGCAACCTACCTGTCGGACACCTGCCCTGCGTGTATGGGACCTGTTCCCCTTGGACCAAGTGTCAGGTTCACTAGGGAGAATGCTGGGACTTCTGGTTCTTCTGCTGGTGCCTGGTTATTCTGCACCATGAGGGGTTAATTCCCAGAAGTTTTCCAGCTCCTATCAGGTTCTGGAGGTGGACTTCTGGCTGCATAAATTGCAGCTTCACTAGTCACCTGTGCCAGTGTTTGAAATCCCTTCATCACTCGCTTGCTGCATTAGGTTGATTTACTCTATATTTGTATCACAGAAGGGAGGTGAGGGCGGCACAGCAAAGCAAACGGATTAAAATCCAGGTGGGTGCAAGCTCCAAGAGCCCGACTCAAGGCTCCAGAAAATCCAAATGAAGACAGCGAGAGAGCAGCACTCCGTGGTGGTTAATGTTTATTCAAACACCAGTGGTAATAAGGCACAACGTTTCGGCTAACTCCATGTAGCCATTTTCAAGCAATGAAAAAGTGATACAGGGCGGGTTTATATCCCCCGCAGGATGTGACATCATCAATAATAAAAACAATTAGCATAGTGATATATTATAAATAACATACATTGGTTATACATCAGTGTCATATCGTGGAATAAAACAGTATGTGTGATATCCAAAGGAGAGAAATCTACCATAACACGCCATTATGAAAATATGTTGTAAGCACATGTCCCAAGGTTGCTAAGCAACCGCGCCAAACACTCAAGAAGGTTATCGCTGGCAATGATACAGCAGGTCCCCTTAATAAAAAGGTGGCTTTACTTGTCCGCATAAGGGGCACTTACCCGATTCTGCGCCAAAGCGAACACAGTGACCCGATCGCCGGTGGGGGTCCGGACAGCGGGACCCTAGTGCTCAAATTGCGGCGCATGACAGGTCATGTGCCCCAGCGGATCTCGCGAGATTACGGAGCGGCCATCTTTGTTTTGGGAAACCTGGTCAAAGCCAATATCATCAAAGGGTACAGTAAGGTAAGTGTCAAAAACGTGTGTCTCGGCAAAATATGTCAGTCACATCGGGATGAACTGTATCTCCTAGACCGCTAAGGTCATGGTATCGACACTGCTCCACACTTCAAATGTCGAGCATATTGTGTTGGGACCCAGATGGAGTCTCGTCACCCTCCTCGGACTGTTTGTACTGCCACTGCACAAGACACTGCCAATTGAGTGTATCCCCAAGACACTGTCATATAAGTGTGAGGCACAACAAAAAAAATTTTTTGGACATGGCTAAATGTAGAAGAAAATTATTTTATAGAAAAGCTCCAGAAGATGAAGAATACAGGCGTATTGATGGTGATTATTTCTCCATAGACAGTGCAAATCGTGATCTAAAAGAACAAGGATGATATCAATTAGTTTTGTATATAGCAAATTGGAACAACCCAACAGTGATAGAAGTATAATGCATATATTTAGGCAGGAAAAACAAGGCATACTCAGTTCAAAAGATTCACATTAAATTCAACGTTTAGACCATATGGTTGTAGTGAGTTCAGTTTGTGGATCCACTCAATCTCACGTTGTTTCAACAACTTTTGCCGATCACCCCCTCTTCGAAGAGGAGGGATGTGATCAAGGATGCAAAATTTTAATTGGGATATCTTATGGCCCATTTCGGAGAAATGTCGTGGGACCGGTAGGTCCAGCTTGGAGGTATTAATGGATGATCGATGGTTGTGTAGTCTTAACCGACATTCGGTGGTGGTCTCCCCTACGTATAATTTCGGACAAGGGCAGGTCAATACATATATAACGTGGTCCGATCTGCATGTGAGATGATGTCTGATGCGATATAGCCTATTCGTTATAGGGTTTGTAAATGTTTCACCCTTGATCATGTGGCTGCAATTTTCGCAGTTCCTGCACGGATAACATCCTAGTTTCAATGACAAGGCTGGATTAGGCTTGCGCAATAAAGAGCCAATATCGCTTTTCACCAACTTATCTCTTAAATTTTTAGACCTGTTATAAGAGAACAGTGGAGGCGTGTGGTGGTAATGTGTGAGGATCGGCCAATGTTTGCGTACAATGGAGGCGAGTGCATTACTGTGTGCACCAAAAGTGGTCAGAAACGGTATCCTCTTAAGTGTAGTCTGTCCCTTGTCTGTGGGGGTAAGTAAAGTCTGTTTATCTAGACTTTTAACTTTCTCCCTATGGTTCGAAATCAAGCGTTTAGGGTACCCTCTGGAAATAAACTTGTTGGACATCTCATTGAGTCTCGTGTCAATATGTGAGGGATCATCCACAATTCTACGAACCCTAATCATTTGACTAAGGGGTAAAGAGTCACGAGTTTTCTTTGGGTGTGCACTGTCGTAATGGAGAAGATTGTTCCGATCAGTGGTTTTAATGTATAAGTCAGTGTTCAGTCTGTTCTCATTAATGTAAACGTTAGTGTCCAAAAATTGAATGTTCGTCTGGGAAAATGTTATGGTAAATTTGATGTCAGGGTCCATAGAGTTTAGTGTGTCACAGAATAAGTTGAGCATCTCTGCACTGTCGGTCCATACCAGGAAGATGTCGTCAATATACCGCCACCATCTGAGTACATGTACAAAGAATGGTGACGAATATATTGACGACTCCTCCATGTCTGCCATGAACATATTGGCATATGTGGGGGCCATATTGGCCCCCATTGCCGTCCCACGTAGCTGCAAATAGTACTCATCACCGAAGAGAAAATAGTTGCATGTTAGTATAATTTCAAGTAAACCCAAAGTGAATTCTTGACCCTCCGGGGAGATTGAAGTGGTTTCCAGGGCCCTTCTGATGCAAGAGAGACCTCTCTCATGATTAATACTCGTGTAGAGACTTGTAACATCAAGTGATGCTAGAATGGCATTGGGGGGGATTTCTATGTCATGAATTTTATTGAGGAAATCAGATGTGTCCTTAATATATGATTTGGCAGATGTGGCAAATCCACACAAGATTTTGTCTATATATATGGCTGCAGAGGACAGTATTGAATTCCTCCCAGACACAATTGGTCTGCCTGGGGGATGTGTCAAATTTTTATGTATTTTAGGCAGACAGTAAAGAACCGGAGTAACCGGTTTCTGCGGAATCAAGAATTTATGCGTGGCTTTGTCAATTATGTCTAGAGCAAAAGCATTGTCTACCAAAATCTTCAATCTCCTCAAGATCCAAGGAAGAGGATTTTCAGATAATCTGTGGTATACCGCTGTGTCCGTGAGTTGACTGCGGATCTCTTCAAGGTATTGTACGTGATCCATGACAACAATGGCACCGCCTTTGTCGGCAGGTTTTACCACTATTCTGTTGTCATGGATCAGTTCAATAAGTGCCTGTCTACACGGGCGGGAGAGGTTATCGCGAACCCTAGGATGATTCAATTGTTCCCAATTGGTGTGTAATAAATTTACATCTTGTTTTATGGCAACCATAAAAGTTTCTATTGCACAGGAGTTGACAAAAGGCATGAAATCACTTCTATTAAACAGACCCAGATTTTTTAAACAAAATTCCGGTACATTAACATAACTGGAAGGCAAAGATTCAGGTTGTTGAGAAAACCAAACTTTAAGTTTGATTGACCTAAAGAATCGGGCTAGTTCAGCCTCAACTTTTAGCCAATCCACCCGCTCAGTAGGGCAGAAGGATAACCCCTTGCTTAACAGCTGTATTTGTACATCAGATAAAGGGATGGAAGATATATTTACCACCAAGTTATTAGTTGAAGAATTCACTTCTTCTGGGTCAGTGTCTTTGGGATCCTGCCACTCCTGGTCAAAGGACTGTTCACCAATGGGGAATTTCCTGTGGCGCCTGCCTCCACGTCGGGTATTTCTCCGCCTCCTCCTTTCAGGTGAGACTCTCCCACCTCTAAAAAAGTAGGGCCCTGGGTTGAACCTGTGTTTTTGGAATAGGCTTGTGGGTTTACTCTTGATCCTTTTCTGGAGATTCTAGGTTTCGTTGGTCTTTTGTCGTTTCTGTCATCAGCATGCCAATTGTAGACTTTCCCCGATTTATAATCCTCACAGTCCCTGTGCCATTTGTGTCGTTTGGTCTCTTCTTGTTCTTGTTTAAATTTAGAGAACACCTGTGTCGCCTTTTCTCTATATGGGGTAAATTCCATAGGGTTCATGAGTTGTTGTAGTTGTAGATCATAAGATAGTACTTTTTGTGTAGTCGCAGTAATTTCTCTTTGAAGAAAGTCAATGTTAAGCAATATAATATCCAATGCGTATTTGTTAGTCAACTCCTGTGCAATAGAAACTTTTATGGTTGCCATAAAACAAGATGTAAATTTATTACACACCAATTGGGAACAATTGAATCATCCTAGGGTTCGCGATAACCTCTCCCGCCCGTGTAGACAGGCACTTATTGAACTGATCCATGACAACAGAATAGTGGTAAAACCTGCCGACAAAGGCGGTGCCATTGTTGTCATGGATCACGTACAATACCTTGAAGAGATCCGCAGTCAACTCACGGACACAGCGGTATACCACAGATTATCTGAAAATCCTCTTCCTTGGATCTTGAGGAGATTGAAGATTTTGGTAGACAATGCTTTTGCTCTAGACATAATTGACAAAGCCACGCATAAATTCTTGATTCCGCAGAAACCGGTTACTCCGGTTCTTTACTGTCTGCCTAAAATACATAAAAATTTGACACATCCCCCAGGCAGACCAATTGTGTCTGGGAGGAATTCAATACTGTCCTCTGCAGCCATATATATAGACAAAATCTTGTGTGGATTTGCCACATCTGCCAAATCATATATTAAGGACACATCTGATTTCCTCAATAAAATTCATGACATAGAAATCCCCCCCAATGCCATTCTAGCATCACTTGATGTTACAAGTCTCTACACGAGTATTAATCATGAGAGAGGTCTCTCTTGCATCAGAAGGGCCCTGGAAACCACTTCAATCTCCCCGGAGGGTCAAGAATTCACTTTGGGTTTACTTGAAATTATACTAACATGCAACTATTTTCTCTTCGGTGATGAGTACTATTTGCAGCTACGTGGGACGGCAATGGGGGCCAATATGGCCCCCACATATGCCAATATGTTCATGGCAGACATGGAGGAGTCGTCAATATATTCGTCACCATTCTTTGTACATGTACTCAGATGGTGGCGGTATATTGACGACATCTTCCTGGTATGGACCGACAGTGCAGAGATGCTCAACTTATTCTGTGACACACTAAACTCTATGGACCCTGACATCAAATTTACCATAACATTTTCCCAGACGAACATTCAATTTTTGGACACTAACGTTTACATTAATGAGAACAGACTGAACACTGACTTATACATTAAAACCACTGATCGGAACAATCTTCTCCATTACGACAGTGCACACCCAAAGAAAACTCGTGACTCTTTACCCCTTAGTCAAATGATTAGGGTTCGTAGAATTGTGGATGATCCCTCACATATTGACACGAGACTCAATGAGATGTCCAACAAGTTTATTTCCAGAGGGTACCCTAAACGCTTGATTTCGAACCATAGGGAGAAAGTTAAAAGTCTAGATAAACAGACTTTACTTACCCCCACAGACAAGGGACAGACTACACTTAAGAGGATACCGTTTCTGACCACTTTTGGTGCACACAGTAATGCACTCGCCTCCATTGTACGCAAACATTGGCCGATCCTCACACATTACCACCACACGATTGAGGAATTCAAAACGCCTCCACTGTTCTCTTATAACAGGTCTAAAAATTTAAGAGATAAGTTGGTGAAAAGCGATATTGGCTCTTTATTGCGCAAGCCTAATCCAGCCTTGTCATTGAAACTAGGATGTTATCCGTGCAGGAACTGCGAAAATTGCAGCCACATGATCAAGGGTGAAACATTTACAAACCCTATAACAAATAGGCTATATCGCATCAGACATCATCTCACATGCAGATCGGACCACGTTATATATGTATTGACCTGCCCTTGTCCGAAATTATACGTAGGGGAGACCACCACCGAATGTCGGTTAAGACTACACAACCATCGATCATCCATTAATACCTCCAAGCTGGACCTACCGGTCCCACGACATTTCTCCGAAATGGGCCATAAGATATCCCAATTAAAATTTTGCATCCTTGATCACATCCCTCCTCTTCGAAGAGGGGGTGATCGGAAAAAGTTGTTGAAACAACGTGAGATTGAGTGGATCCACAAACTGAACTCACTACAACCATATGGTCTAAACGTTGAATTTAATGTGAATCTTTTGAACTGAGTATGCCTTGTTTTTCCTGCCTAAATATATGCATTATACTTCTATCACTGTTGGGTTGTTCCAATTTGCTATATACAAAACTAATTGATATCATCCTTGTTCTTTTAGATCACGATTTGCACTGTCTATGGAGAAATAATCACCATCAATACGCCTGTATTCTTCATCTTCTGGAGCTTTTCTATAAAATAATTTTCTTCTACATTTAGCCATGTCCAAAAAATTTTTTTTGTTGTGCCTCACACTTATATGACAGTGTCTTGGGGATACACTCAATTGGCAGTGTCTTGTGCAGTGGCAGTACAAACAGTCCGAGGAGGGTGACGAGACTCCATCTGGGTCCCAACACAATATGCTCGACATTTGAAGTGTGGAGCAGTGTCGATACCATGACCTTAGCGGTCTAGGAGATACAGTTCATCCCGATGTGACTGACATATTTTGCCGAGACACACGTTTTTGACACTTACCTTACTGTACCCTTTGATGATATTGGCTTTGACCAGGTTTCCCAAAACAAAGATGGCCGCTCCGTAATCTCGCGAGATCCGCTGGGGCACATGACCTGTCATGCGCCGCAATTTGAGCACTAGGGTCCCGCTGTCCGGACCCCCACCGGCGATCGGGTCACTGTGTTCGCTTTGGCGCAGAATCGGGTAAGTGCCCCTTATGCGGACAAGTAAAGCCACCTTTTTATTAAGGGGACCTGCTGTATCATTGCCAGCGATAACCTTCTTGAGTGTTTGGCGCGGTTGCTTAGCAACCTTGGGACATGTGCTTACAACATATTTTCATAATGGCGTGTTATGGTAGATTTCTCTCCTTTGGATATCACACATACTGTTTTATTCCACGATATGACACTGATGTATAACCAATGTATGTTATTTATAATATATCACTATGCTAATTGTTTTTATTATTGATGATGTCACATCCTGCGGGGGATATAAACCCGCCCTGTATCACTTTTTCATTGCTTGAAAATGGCTACATGGAGTTAGCCGAAACGTTGTGCCTTATTACCACTGGTGTTTGAATAAACATTAACCACCACGGAGTGCTGCTCTCTCGCTGTCTTCATCTATATTTGTATCTGTATTGTTGTGACCTCGGCTAGTTTTTGACATTGACTCCTTGCCTACTGACTTTGTTCTTGACGTACCCTCTCGTTGTGACTCCGGCTAGTTTACCATTCTTTTGTGTTTTATGTTTGTCAGTCTGTTTGTGTTTCCCTTCCCACACTTATCCAGTGTATTTCGAGTCTTCAAGTAGTCGCCCCACGGTTTAGCGTGGGGGGGCTATAGGAAGGGACAGAGGTTGGGGCAAGCTCAGGGCACACTATCCCCTGTCTTCTGTGTTACCCAACCTTAACACCAAGTACCCATGACCCAGTCGAGCACTGGGCTGGGCTCAAGCCAGGGGAATCCAGCTGCTGCCAAGCCAATAGGTGAGGTCCGGTGGGGAGATGTTGCAATTGTGATGCAGGAAGGGGTTAAAAACCCTATACAGTATATGGCAAAATGCGAGGAAGATGTTAATAAAACAATTTCTCCAGAGACTTGGCAAATCATATGGAATAGTACAGCCAAGTCGTCCATTTGTACCACCTATAAAGAGTCCCAATACAAGGTGCTAATGCACTGGTACCATACCCCGGCATTGTTAAACAGGTTGAATTCACAGATACCTACTGTCGGTGCTACACTGGTAGGCACGTTTTATCATATCTTCTGGACTTGCCCACTTATAATTCCTTTTTGGCAGAAGGTGGAAACCCTTACGGGAAAGCTGTTTGGTAGTACTATTCTGTTAGACCCTATGCAGTACCTTCTCAACGTTCCCCCACACAATTTGAGAAAACATCTATCTAAACTTTTCTTTGTAAATCTTTGTAAAGCTTCCAAATGTTTAATAGCAAGGGCATGGAAGCAGAGTGGAATCAGAACTATTCGCCCGTTTGAAAGAAACATGCTCACTGGAAAAACTAACTGCATCCCTTAACAATACAGTTGACGCCTACCAGAAGATATGGGAACCATGGAATTCCTTTTGTGCACTTAATGGTATGTAGGTGCGGTAAGACCTCCCTGGGCTTGACTAATACACCCAAGTAACGCCTTGCACTGCAGTTTTGGTTCTCCCTCCCTAGGTCTTAACTCTCCTAATGTGTGTATTTTGTCTTGTCTAGTATGTTATATTGGTTACTTATGAAGTGGGTATTGTAGCAATACTCCATTTGGAGAACTATTGCATTATAATGATGTCTTTTGCTCCGGGGCGTGTATACATTGATGACAGTACCACCCCCTTTATCAGCTCTTACGTGACCTGTAACTGCTACAGACTAAAGGGAAATTTTGCTTTGGTAAATACAGTACGGATGACCTTATTAAGGTCTTGTACTTAGCCTGGTAAACTATCGAATTAGTGTAAACCCCCTTAATCAAACATATCTGAGAGCTTTTGTGGAATTCTGAGATCTCAGATTAAAAAGCAGAAAAGAAAGGAAGGAGAGAGAATAATAAAATCTGCATACAAAGATCAATACAAAGTTTGTTGAGAAGTTAGTGAGCATTTAAGCTCTATACTTGGTTGTCAGTCAAAAATTAGAAAAAAAATGGAAAATCAAGAGCTGGCATGTGTTTCATCTACAATAATTCAAAAAGACTTTGAGAGGCACGAGGACACATTTCTCCCCTTTTCCTTCTCACTAGATTGTAAGAAAATAGCAGCCTTTGTTTATAACATACCACATGTTTAGAACTTTGTTTCGCCTACATGATTCAGATATCTGCTATCAAAAGATAAGAAAAATCAAAACCACAACACGGGCAAGGAATTCCTAAAGCCAAATACTCGGTAAGATGAAACACTGCAATTATACGGTCCCTGAGACTGATTGGAAATAAGCAATAGTCCACCAGGTAATGTGAGGTTTGTCAGGCCTTTGATAAGTCTTGGGACTATGTGACCAGCGTGATTGTGATTACAGACCTCTTCTCAAGCACTTTATTATTTTCATAATCATTGTTTTTATAGTCTAAGGCTTTGTTCACAGCTACATGAGGCTTCCATAAACTAACATTAGCCCTAGATGTTTAAAATGACAACAACAAAGACCAAAAGATCAGGGAACACTGTTTTGAACTTTTGATTCCATATCTTACCATCCACTACATCATTTTATAAAAGACTTTCATCTGTTTTGCATATACTTAGTTATGCAGATTTCTACCATATAACAACATCGTTACTCTTTTGCTTCTAAAAATCTAAATTTTGATTTTTATTATTTTGTTCTGCTCAAAAAAAAATCCCCTCCTAGATCTCAACATATGAAATATTCCAAATGCAATTGTTTATTCATTACGTAGTGGAAAGGTTGAGAACAATAAAAAATAAAATGATCAATGAAAATCAAAATTAATATCCAAGGTCTGGATTTGGAATGATACTCAAAATCAAAGTGGAAAATTAAATTTCAGCCAAAATTACTTAAGACTAGGAATTGAGGAACAATTGTCTATGTGGCCTTCATGTGCCTGCATGGCCTTCTGCACGTGCCTGGATTTGAAATGATACTCAAAATCAAAGTGGAAAATCAAATTTGATCCAACTTCAGCCAAAATTACTTAGCACAAGGAATTGAGGATCATTAGTGTATGTGGTCTTCATGTGCCTGCATGACCTTCTTTCAATGTCTGGGCTTTCTCCTGATGTTCTCCTAGTCCTGGATTAAAGCATCAGGCAATTCTTGAACAATTTGTGGTGGAATGTGGTGTTGGTAGATGGAACACAACATGACTGTAGACCAGTCCATTGGGGGTGTCTTGATAATTGTACCTGTTGTCCTTCGTATTTGCCCAACAACAGAAGAAATTGACAACAACCAGTGTTGTTTCATAACTGGACAGATTGATTTCAGGTTGTTTAACCCTTTCCCGTGTATGCCCTTTTTTGTTTTTGCATTTCCATTTTTTGCTACGACATTTTTTAATTTTTCTGTGTACTGAGCTTTATAAGAGCTTATTTTCTGCTGAAAAAAGCACTTTCCAGTAATGTTATTTTCCATGCCATATACTGGGAGGCAGGGAAACAAATCTAAATGAAGTGAACTTTGAACAATGTTTTGATCCCTTTTTATGAAAAATTTTTATGTGTTGCAAATGGCAAAGAATGGCGTTTTGGACATTTAGGCGCTATTTTAAGTTATGGGGATCACCGCCTGCAATATCCATTTTTATATTTGGACTTTTGGGATGCAGTGATTCCTAACATGTTTATTTATTTCGTATATCAGTTCTAGGCAAAGAGGGTGTTTTGAACCATTACGTTTTTTAAAATCAGTTTTTATTTTCTTAACCTTTCTTTACTATTTTTCAGACCCCCTAGGGTACTTTAATCCTAGGTTTTCTGATTGATGTCTCAAGCCATGTGCCAATGTACTTTTATGTAGATTTGCGGCAAGGCATTCCCTTTATTTTTTTCAGCATTGTATTTTGTAAATTTGCCTGTGTCTTTCAACACTGTCTGAATCCTACTGGGTATGCTGTTGATCAGATTTAGGCATGTCTTGACCCAAATCTGATCCCAAGTATCTTCACTACATGTTCCCAATGTTGGTTCATACTGGTTCACTGACGTACAATTTTTTTCGCCTTGGCCTTCCCGATGTCGGTGCGGCTCCTCTTATTTCTTCCCTGCGGCGCCTCTTCTTTCTTCGGTCTTCTGTAACAGCCGGCAGAGACACTGCCATGTTATCTGCTGGCTGGTGCATACTATGATGTCTTCAGCGGCCGCATCATAGTTTGCGCTGGCCGGCAGAGGGCGTGACCGCGTCTCTGCCCACTGTTACAGAAGACCGAAGAAAGAAGAGGAGCTGCGGGGACCGGAGCATCGCGGAGAAGACAGAAGAGGAGTATGTAAGTATGTAAGTTTATTTTTTAAGTGCTGGGTGGGCTGACTGTATACTACAGGGGGGCTGGCTGGCTGTATACTACAGGGGGCAGGCTAGCTGTATACTGCTTGGGGCTAGTTATATACTACATGGGGCTGGCTGGCTGTATACCACAGGGGGCTGGCTGTATACTGCAGGGGGCAGGCTGGCTGTATACTACAGGGGGCAGGCTGACTGTATACTACAGGGGGCAGGCTGGCTGTATACTACAGGGGGCAGGCTGGCTGTATACTACAGTGGGCAGGCTGGCTGTATACCACAGGGGCTGGCAGGCTATATACTAAAGGGGGATGGCTGTATACTGCTGGGAGCTGGCTGGCTATATACTACTGGGGGCTTGCTGGCTGTATACTGGGGAGGGGCTGTGACCAATGCATTTCCCACCCTCGGCTTATACTCGGGTCAATAGTTTTTCCCAGTTTTTGGTGGTAAAATTAGGGGTCTTGGCTTATACTCGAGTATATACGGTATATTACACAAATATACGGTTCCTACGTACATAAGAATTCTACTTAACCTACAGAAATCACGTATGTAACCCGGGGACTGTCTGTATATAGCAGTGCTAAGGAGATGAGTATTACCTGACAGTTTTCTTGGCAGTAGTCTAGAGATCATCAGTCATCAGCGTTCCATAGAAGAGATTTCTTGGCCTTTTTATTCAACATTTTCTCCTTAAACGTTTATTAATAGGGCACAATATGTTTAAAAGTCATCACCAATAACCTGAGTGATTAATTGTAAAAATTCTGATACTGACATGCAAAAATTGAGAAATATTGAACTGGAATGTTATACACTAAGACTCAAAAAAGTACATATTAATGCAGCAAAAATGTAAGTCTATGAAATACAAGTTACTTACTGTATATTTTGTATGAAGCTGTTCTGCTCCTCCTGCTCTATAACATGCTTCTTGTAGAGTACACTGCATTTTCACAGTGACAAGCTTTAATATCCACCCATGTACCATTTTTTATTTCCAAAAATATGTAAGATAAAGGAAAATGCAGCAACCTGACCAAATTGTCTACAAATATCCAAGTGCTATATACCTGCAGCTCTATAGTAGTTCTCGGTGTCTCTGTGGCTACACATTACAAACAATATGATTAATTAGTTTAAGAACTACTTTTTTATTTCTCCACTCTCTCCATTTTGGTACTTTGCAAACTAAAATAGGTAAGGGGAGGAGATAAGCTGTGACATCATCTATTGTCAGTAGTGATGTAATGATGGGTCAGTGTTATCTATATAGAGGTCATTGTGCAGGGAGGGGGAGGAGATAAGCTGTGACATCATCTATTGTCAGTAGTGATGTAATGATGGGTCAGTGTTATCTATATAGAGGTCCTTGTACAGGGAGGGGGAGGAGATAAGCCATGACATCATCTATTGTCAGTAGTGATGTAATGTTGTGTCAGTGTTATGTTTATAGAGGTCATTGTACAGGCAGGGGAAGAAGATAAGCTGTGACATCTTCTATTGTCAGTAGTGATGTAATGATGGATCAGTGTTATCTATATAGAGGTCATTGTACAGGGAGGGGGAGGAGATAAGCTGTGACATCATCTTCTGCCAGTAGTGATGTAATGTTGGTCAGTGTTATCTATATAGAGGTCATTGTACAGGAAAGGGAGGAGATAAGCTATGACATCATCTATTGTCAGTAGTGATGTAATGATAGGTCAGTGTAATCTATATAGAGGTCATTGTACTGGGAGGGGGAGGAGATAAGCTGTGACATCATCTATTATCAGTAGCGATGTAATGATGGCTCAGTGTTATTTATATAGAGGTCATTGTACAGAGAGTAGGAGGATATAAGCTGTGACATCATAAATTGTCAGTAGTGATGTAATGATGGATCAGTGTTATCTATATAGAGGTCATTGTACTGGGAGGGGGAGGAGATAAGATGTGACATCATCTGTTATCAGTAGTGATGTAATGATGGCTCAGTGTTATCTATATAGAGGTCATTGTACAGAGAGTAGGAGGAGATAAGTTGTGACATCATCTATTGTCAGTAGTGATGTAATGATGGGTTAGTGTCATGTATATAGAGGTCATTGTACAGGGAGGAGGAGATAAGCTGTGACATCATCTATTGTCATTAGTGATGTAATTATGGGTCGGTTTTATCTATACAGAGGTCATTGTACAGGAAGGGGAGGAGATAAGCAGTGACATCATCTATTGTCAGTAGTGATGTAATGACGGATCAGTGGTGTTATCTATATAGAGATCCTTGTGTAGGGAGGGGGAGGAGATAAGATGTGACATCATCTAGTGTCAGTAGTGATGTAATAACGGGACCGAGGTGTTCTCTATAAAGAAGTTATTGTAGAGGCGGAGGTGACGGAGATAAGCTGTAACATCATCTATTATCAGTAGTAGATTTAATGATGTTTTTTTCTAAGGTTTTAAGGTATTATCTTCTATCTTTCTAAGGTTTTAAGATATTGGGGGTCATTTACTAAGGGCCCGATTCGCGTTTTCCTGACGTGTTACCCGAATATTTCCGATTTGCGCCGATTGTACCTGAATTGCCCGGGGATTTTGGCGCACGCGATCGGATTGTGGCGCATCGGCGCCGGCATGCGCGCGACGGAAATCGGGGGGCGTCGCCGAACGAAAACCCGACGTATTCGGAAAAACCACCGCATTTAAAAACCGAAAAAGTGTCGCTTGGAGACCGCTTACCTTCACCTGGTCCGAGGTGGTGCATTCCGGCGCGATGAGATGACTTTCAGCGCAGCAGCGCCACCTGGTGGACGGCGGAGGAACTACCTTCATAAATCCCGGCCGGACCCGAATCCAGAGCAGAGAACGCGCCGCTGGATCGCGAATGGGCGAGGTAAGTAAATTTGCCCCATTATCTTCTATATTCTATTGTAATCCTGTCTGCTGCAAAAAAAACAAACAAAAGAAAATTTAAAAGTGAATATTGCAGGGTATAATACTTAAACAAAAATAGATACATTAGATAGATTAAAAAAGGAGAAATAATGAAAAAATCCTAAAACAATCTTAAAAACTTGGCAGTTATTTGGTGACAAATTAGCTTTTTAGAAATGAAGCATACAGGGAACTTGAGGACCACTTTTTCAAAAGTGTTTTTGCTCAGTTGATTGCAAATGCTATATAAACAATAAAAATGCTAATTCGATATAAACAATGAAGATTATTTTCCTTTTGATCCATACGTAGTAATTTTACAAAACTGTATTATATTTTTGGGTATTTTTGTTGCAGTTCTGTCTCCTTTAGCTTGTTTCAATGAAAACCTCTCTCTGCCATGTAGTCATGTAGAGCAAGACCCTCCAGGTTGTGCTACGTGATGACACTTTGTAATCTGTATTTCTTCACCTGGCATTGCAATTACAGGGTTGTTTGGTCCTGATGATATCGTCGTAATATACTGTTTCTAGAACTAATAACAGTGATCTGGTCCGTCTATCACAAGGACTTGTATGTGTATAAATAGAATGTAAGTCTCTATCCATCCATGGCTGTGCTTACAGCTTGACTTCATACTAAATGATATTTGGTTTTAGTTGGGGTTCAGGAATCCCCCCAAGACACTAAGATAGACTGACTTTTTTGTAATTGACGATGGCAATCCATAAAATGTAGGAGACAGCACAGAGATCAGGAGATAATAAATTGCTTGAAGAATATGAAATCAGGATGTGCGGACGGCATCAAACATCCAAAACACATTACATGGATTAATGGATTACATCTCTATTCTCCGCAGCCTCTACTTTTGTATTTGGGTCTAAAATTGAATAATTGTGTTTGTCATGTAGTTATTAATTGCCCGAAGCTAGAAAAGTCGGTTATCATTATATCATAGTGTCGGGAAGTAATGTAAGGGATGGTGTAAATCTAGATGTGGTGGGGGAACATTATGTGGGAGGAAAACAGGAGATGATGCCGCCGATTAAAGTTGAGGAAGTGGTACTAGAATTAGGACGAATAAAATCTAGTAAAGCTAGAGGCCCAGACATGTTGGATAATAGGGTCCTGAAATCGTGCTGTAGGGAGTTGGGGGAGGTTTTTACACATTTATTTAATATGAGCCTACAATGTGGAATAGTGCCAACTTTATGGAAAACTTCAGTTATAGTTCCTGTGAATAAAGTCCCTCGACCGAAAACATTAAATGATTACAGACCAATAGCGCTGACCCCGGTAGTCATGAAAATCTTAGAAAGACTGGTTATGCGGCATTTATCCAGTGTAGTGAAGGATTTTGTAGACCCACTACAATTTGCATATCGGTGTGGGCTGGGAGTAGATGATGCATTAATTAATCTGTTACATAGAGTATGTGCTCATCTAGAATCCCCCAAAACAGAGGTACGTTTGACTTTTTTTGACTTCAGCAGTGCATTTAACACGATTATTCCAGCATTGCTAGAATCTAAGCTTCAGGTTATGCAGATTGAACCGATCATGATTAAATGGTTGATGGCTTATCTGCGCTGCAGACCACAGAGGGTTAGGTTGGGTGACACATGGTCTGATGAGGTGGTGTGTAGTACGGGGGCCCCCCAGGGTACTGTCTTAGCTCCCTTCTTGTTTATTTTGTACACCTCTGATTTTAGGAAAAATGATCCGGCCTGTTTTCTTCAGAAATACTCGGATGATTCGGTAATGGTGGGCTGTATCACAGAGGGGGACGACAGTGACTACCGAGAATCAGTGAATACATTTACAGAATGGTGTAGCTCAAATGGTCTCGTGTTAAACGTGAATAAGACGAAAGAATTGGTTATAGATTTTTCGAGGAAAAGGGGTGTTATGCCGAAACCGCTCACTATAGCAGGGACAGAAGTGGAGCAGGTTGGGAGCTATAAATACTTGGGCGTAATCATTGATAATAAATTAAGCTGGCATGAGCATATTGACAAGGTCTCTAGACGCGCTAATAGTAATCTATTCTTTTTACGCAGACTAAGGGCATTTGACATCCCAAGGACTATGATGGTCGGTTTTTATAATACGGTTATGGTCAGTGCATTTGCATTTGCCCTAGTGGCTTGGGGCAACTGTATTTCTAGTAGGGATTGTCAAAAGATGGATAAAATAATTAAGAAAGCCTCCTCGATAGTAGGTCTGCAATTTGACAGATGGGAGGAGCTTGTACAGTGCGGGATATTAAGGAAATTGGAAAAAATTAGAAATAATAGTGCCCATCCAATGTATGGCGTGCTGCAAGCACAGCTTAGTGGTTTCAGCTCCCGTTTTATTCTCTTGCGTTGCAGGTCGGAGAGATTTAAAAAGACGTTTATACCAGCCGCTCTCGAGCTATCAAATAACTCAATAAGGGGTAAAATAGGAATGTTTTAAAAGTGCGCCTACTGGAAATAGGTATTATTTTGCTATTTTTATAATCTATTTACGTAACTATGTATTGCATAGTCGGTGGAATCTATTTATATCTATGTGTATTAGTGTCTTTATTCTGTTTTATGATATATGTGTTCCTATGTGACCATGTTTTTATGTGAGTATATATATGTGATGTCTTGTCAATTTTATGTACTGCGGAGGTGACACTTTAAGTTCCCGTTTGGGATAATAAAGTATTATTATATCATACAAATAGAACAATACCATATTATATTAATATGTGCTTTTTTTTTAAATGAATGATATCGAAGGTCAATCATGTTAATATTTTTAGCCCAACATTGTAGTCCCTTAAAGGGAAAGATTCATTTATGCAATGTTATTTGTATTATTCAGATGTAAGTCTGTAAAAGTGACACAATTTGCAAATTTATGAACTGTCTAAAAGAAAAATTGAATTAGTTTGCCAAGGCGGCTACAGTGGAGCTTTCATTTCTAGAAGGGAGTCTACTACCTCCCCTAGGCATTATAATCCGCTGGGAGCATGTTGTAGAGAAATATACTGTGGTTATTTCTGTCCATTATGTTGTTTCTCAGAAATTTTTAGTATAATCTGTTGGCTAATAAGGCAAGTAATACACCTAGGTTGGGTCCTCAGAACCCTGAAGTTTCTCACCCAGTCTAATAAGCAGGAGATTTGTGTTGTGAGAAGCAAGGGGACTCATTAGAATATGGATCAAACTGGAAATATGTAAGGGGAAGACTGGGAACAGAAAGACAGACAAAGAATGTGAGCCCTAATGCAGAAACCACCAGACCTTCCCTACCTACTCAAAACCACCCTAGGTTGCCAGTGACTGGGCGACAGTCCCTGCTTAACTCTACATGATAACAACAGACAAAGACAAGACAAACAAATTAATAAGAAAAGTAGTCGGAGCTGAGTCAAAAACCTAGAGGACAACAAAGTACCAAATTAATAGACCATAGCATAACAAGGAAGACAAGCCAAGGGATCAGAAGATACCAGAATACATGTAAGCTTGGCCAAGCGTGAACTGTAACAAGCACTGAGGCTAAATTTCTATGACATTTTATGTGATGTTAGAATCTTGGGTCAAATATTAATAGGACAAGGATTCCGTCCATCACAGCAGGTTGAATGTTGGTTAACCAGAAAGGAGACTACTGGTGTGGTCAAGAATAATCAATACTTCTAGGACAAGATAGACCAGTGTTCACTTGTTGATGGCACAGATGTTACAGAATAACTTAAATTGAATAATGTACAGAACTAATAAAGGTATTTTGGAAATCATCATGCATTTCTCTACAACCATTTCTCTAGTGCTTGCTGGAAGTGGTGGATTCCCTTTGAGAGCACTATATATATATAAAAATAATCTGTAATTGGTTGCTATAGGCAGTAAAGACACTGATAAAAAGTTTGGATTCTAACAATATGTTTACACTTTTCTAACTGTTTAGGCTCTGGACTCTATAGAGTAGAGATTGTCTGCCCCATCACTGTTTATTATAGCGATATAAATAGATAAAATACTTTTTTTACTGAATCGTTTTCCACAAACCTCATATCAAATAATGCTCTGTAACATGCTGCCTACAGATGAAACTACAATTTCTATGTGATGAGTTCTCTTTAACCCCTTCGTTTTTTTTCGTTCATGTTTCACCCTCCACCTTCAAAAATCTATAAGTTTTTTATTCTTCTGTGTACAGACCTGTACAAACACATTTGCATTTGAGCTCAGTTTTTATGACTTTATCACTGTGCGCTCCAAACAAAAGGTCTACTTTACTCTTTGGTTTGGTACGATCACAGGTATTATTGTATGCATACAGGTATTATTTATACAGGTTTTTATTGTATGCATACAGGTATTATTTATACAGGTATTATTGTATTCATACATGTATTATTTATACAGGTATTATTGTATTCTAATACATTTTCCAAAACTAAGAAAAGGGGTACAAAAAAAAAATTTCTGAAGCTAATTAACTTTTTCTTAGTGCATTTTTAAGACTGTGCGACCTTTTGATCACTTTTATGTTATGTAAAATGGTGTAAAAGTGGCATTTTGGACATTTGGGGGCTATTTTCCATTATGGGGTGTACCACCAGGAATAACCGTTTTAATATTTTGATAGATCGGGCATTTTGGAATGCCGCGAGAGCTTCCAAGTTTGTGATTTCTGTTTATTTAGTTTGGGTTACATAAGGGTTACACACATCTTTTTGTGGCCAGAAAATAGACGCAAAAACAGGACTTCAAAATGCATACATCTGTGTGCATGAAACCTTATTCCGTGTAGCGTGCCACTTACTAGACTTTCAGAAAGTGTTCTCTACTGCCATGACACCACAATCAGCAAGAGTGCTGGGCATGTGGAAAGAACAAATATATTTAAAATCTCCAAAATTTAGCTGTAGCATGGTAATAGTATATTCACCAGGCAATGAGTCGTAAATTATTAGGTTGCAGTCTCATGAATATTCTTTCCCGTGTGACATACATTGTAAATTTTGGGATTCTATCACGGTAACATTGCACTCATTTAATTGCCTAATCATAATACCTAACATTTTCAATGTTCTAGCTGATTGTATGGTATTAGTGGGTCTACAAATCAAATGGAAAAACTCATAGCTGCTTGGCACATTCAAACACACACATCTGACTTCCAAATCATGATACTCCGAATATCTTCTGCATTATAGCTTCCACGATGATTGCAATAACAAATTTAGTTTGTCTATGTACTATCTATATGTCTACTGTACTAAGGTACATAAGAAAGTATGATGTAGATATGCTTTTTTGTAACCGTCACAAACGGTGCTGGCTGGTTTTAACTACTACAGTTGCACCTTCCAGCAGAGATGTATGGCCTACAATTTTGGGGAGGGTCGTTGCTCCCTGTGATTGTTATCAGGGAATGACAATCCTCCTCAAAATGGCGGGACCCAGTACCGGCAGGTTAATGCTGGGACACGCCCATTTAAATGTGGCTGACTACTTTACCAGCGGTTTTTAAAGAATAAACACACTGATTGCAAGCTGTACCCATTGGGGAAGGTTGAACTGAAAACTGGCCCAAACTTTGAATCAATCTCAGGGTCAGGTCTGTGGGACCAGAAGCCACAATATTCAGTAAAAACCCCAGCTTTGCGGTTTGGATCTGCTCAAAACTATAGAGGACCTTTCCACACCACTATCAATTTCACAGATTTTTTTCTAGCCCCCCCCACGTAACAGATATTGGATCATAATATAGTGCTGATTGTTTGGAAATAATGAGGGCTAGAGAGCAGTATATATATATATATATATTATATATATATACAGGCGGTCCCCTACTTAAGAACACTCGACTTACATACGACCCCTAGTTACAAACGGACCTCTGGATATTGGTAATTTATTGTGCTTTAGTCCTAGGCCACAATAAACAGTTGTAACAGTTATCAAATGTGTCTGTAATGAAGCTTTAGTGTTAATCCTGATTCTTATGACAACCCAACATTTTTAAAATCCAATTGTCACAGAGACCAAAAAAGTTCTGGCTGGGATTACAATGATAAAATATACAGTTCCGACTTACATACAAATTCAACTTAAGAACAAACCTACAGACCCTATCTTGTATGTAACCCGGGGACTGCCTATATATATATATATATATATATATATATATATATTCATCAATGTTCTTCCAAAATATTTCCTAAGCTCTTTCTAGTTACAGGAAGCCACCTCCTTTAGACAATGGGGCAGATGTACTTACCCGGTCCATTCGCGATCCAGCGGCACGGTCTCTGTGGTGGATTCGGGTCCGGCCAGGACTCACTAAGGCACATCGGGAAAACGCGAATCGGGCCCTTAGTAAATGACCCCCAATGTCTACAGGCCAGGATAACATTTTTGCAGGCTTCCAGTTATCCAGAACAAACACTTAAAAATTCAATCTGGGAACTAAAGGACATACATTTTCTGTCTTTGTGTTTGTTTTGCAATGCAAACAGAATGATGCAAAAATTTCTGATTTTCAGAACTATTTTCTATAGGGCAAAGGTTAGTAGAATTTACTTTTTTTTTAGATATAATTATTCTGTTTTCTAGATATCTTCCTCAGCTTAGGCCTGTGTGTCTATTGTACCAGAAGGTAGACAATATGAATGTATACATGTGCTCAGGCCAGTGCAGCCCAGCTGAACACAAACAAATTGATGAATGTAACAGAAATGTAAAGAATTGGGCATCAAGGGCTCAGCTTGGATGATTTCTGTATGTCAAGTCTGAAAACATTTAGTAGCTAGAATTTGGGAATTATTTTATGCATATACAATAGACACACAGAGATTGGTATCTTTGAGTAAAGTGTGTATTAAGATCTCGAAGTGTTGGGTCTAAATTTAAGAGCAACAACTTAATATGAATCTCCTGTGCCCAACGTCCCAATCTGTGAGATATTCTTCCATCAACCAGGTGCCATTTACAATAATAGGACATTTGAGTGGCCACAAAGCCTAGAATGAAACCAGGGTAAGAGTTGCATGCTGCCCTTCCACCCTCTGTACCCCTAGAGGTTAGTAACCAAAATATCTATGTGCTGTCAATTGATATAAGGAACTATCTAGTGTAAATCTAGAACAATTACACTCAAGGTGGGCACCAACAATTAGACTTGAACTTGTACAAAGGAAAAGTCGGGTTATGGGAAAGAAAAGTTGTGAATGTCTAAATATTAAAACATACGATTCTGAGTGACACTTATATGATCTATATGTGCCACCCAGTTATCCACATATACAGCGGCTGATTTATACAGCCTGGGATAAGCCAAGGAGAGGTCCCCTAATCCTGTTTGATATGCTCTCCTCATCCAACAACGTATGAAATCCCACTGTAAGATCAGGCAAAATGCCCTGGGGATCCTAGGGAGGTAAGCAGTACTGTGAGCATGACCGTGGTCTCTAACATATAAAGTGGAGCAACCACTATCTGTTGGCTAAAGACTGGTGGTAGTCCTATCAGGGTCATGTGAAAGAAAACTTACTTGCCAAGATTAGCATTGACCTCTTGAACTCTTAACCCCTTAATGTATTATGACATACATGTACACTATAATGCAGTTAAGGATGCATGAACAGGGTTCACGGGGTGAGGCCGCTTCATACGTGGTGGGTGTTAGCTGCATTAGAAGTCAACACCCACCACTGACATCCATGATCAGTGCTAGCAATGATCACAGGTGTTAACCATTAACTTGCCGACGGCACATGTGCACCGCCATCTTGGATTGGAGAATTGCCCCCTGTGAAATATTCAATTCCCATGGCAGTCTGGAGTCTGTATGAGACCCCAACGAGGCGCACTGCCATACAGTAGATTCCTAGCAAATTCTCCATATACCGCAATACTGTAGTATTGCAGTATATGGTAAGAGCGAGCAGAAGGATACCCTTGGGGGAGTAAAAAATGTAAAAGAAAAAAAGGTCCAAAATGGTCACCATTTTTCACCACACAAAAATTTTATAAAAGGTGATCAAAGGTTGCAGAGTCACCAAAATAGCAATGAAAATGTTGTCATTACACAACCAAGAATGGCTGCCAAGAAATGAAAAAGTAAATGCAAAAAATATCAAGGCTTATTAGCATAAAGTTGATTTTAGGAGGAAGGAGCCCATGGATACTACAGTCATGGGGGGATATTTATCAGGACCTCTGCGCACCGCCAGTGGCGCAGAGGCCCTGAAATAATCGCAAATGCTAGCTTATTGCTAGCTTTTGCGATTATTTTCCCCAATCCGCCACCTTCACGCCAGTGGGGCGTGAAGGGGGGGCACGGCCGGCCGTGCGGGGGGCGCGGTCGGACGGGAGTGGGCCGGCGCGGGGCGTTACTGTCCCCGCGCCTGCGCACTCGCTGCTGCCGGCGACTTTTCATACGTGAAAAGTCGCCGGCTGCGTTTTTTTCTACGCCAGGCCCTGCCTGGCATAGGATAAACGCTGCGCTGCTGGCAGCCCGATACATCAAGAGGCAGAAGCCTCTTGATGTATCGGGCTGCGAATTTGCAGCGGCGGGGCTATCATACACTGGCGCACGAGCGCCAGCGTATGATAAATATCCCCCATGGTGCCTGGATATTTGAGTAGGTGTCCCTGATTTATCAAGCTTGATTTTGATGGTAGATTTCCTTTTTTCCGGCATCCCCCAAACACTGGGCTGCAGCCCAAGGAAGAAATTGTTTGCATGAATCTGGTCCCTAGTCCAGACGGTAAGAGACCATTGGTTAATCACATTCCCAAACTGATTGTTCCCGAATTCTAAGTCTGTGTTTTCCCTATCGTATGTGAATAATTCCTAAGTATTGCAAAAAAAAATCTAAAATGGGTGGAAATGCTCTTTATTTGATATAGGTAATTTTAACTTGCTTAAATTCCTTGAAGCTGCAAAAAGACATAGACCAATAATCACATAACAATATAGAGACTTAAATGTGACAATTCTGTCCCTTTTTATCCACATTTCCTGTTTCTTCCATCTGAACAGGGAACCACTTCTATCGGCCGCATCATGGATTTGTTAAGTTACAACAATATATAATTGGTGACCATTTGCATCCACATAACAAAAGGCAGAAATACATCTTTATATGTTTATGTTAAATGGCTCTGTCCATGACCTTCCATTTATATCCATCAACCTCCCATTCTGAACTGTGCCATGCCCTTATACACAGGATAGGAGTAGAAGTACTGTGATCTGCTCATATATACAAGGTAGGGGTAGTAATACTGTGCTGTGCTCATATACACAGGATAGGAGTAGTAGTACTGTGCTCTGCTCATATATACAAGATAGGGGTAGTAATACTGTGCTGTGCTCATATACACCGGATAGGAGTAGTAGTACTGTGCTGTGCTCATATATACAGGATAGGAGGATTAGTGCTGTGATGTGCCCAACACAGGATAGGAGTAGTAGTACTGTGTCCATATGCATACAGGTTATAAGTATTAGGTATCCCTTCTAATTCCTGTGCTATAAGTATGTGTACAGAATAGGGATAGTAGTACTGTGGCCTAAAGTATGATAGGTGTAGTAGTGATGTGCTATGCCCAAAGAAGAAAAAGAGTTGCAAAGACAGACATACAGAAAACACACAGATAGGCAGACACAGAGACACATATAAAACTCATATTTACCTCACTCCGTCTCTCCCTCTTCTTGCTTTGCTGACCAAAATGAAGCTTTGGAGGACTGCCACAGGTCCTTGAAGGTCAATAGTAATACACGTGTATCAGGAGCTGGCACACATGTACTTCCACAAAGATAGAGTTAAAAGCTCGTCTTTGGGCCCTTCAAAGTCCCAGGGCCAGGAGCCACAACCCCTTTGCCCCCCTGGTAGATACGCCTCTGCTGATACTGGTTCATAGATACATTATTCAAAACAGTAAAACTATGACTCCCACAGGAGGACCTTATATTAAGATTGGACAGGTTCCTGATATTAATATTACAAATAGCTCTGTGATATAAAACACTTGTGATTTAGATCTTATCTTATTTGGGTACTAGAAAGAAATGAATGCTTGGGCCGATTATGTAATTATATCTCTTAAATATTTATCACCTTTTAATTAATCTTAGCTTTATTATCACCTTCCTCCATTTATCAAATCCTTCCCCTCTGAAGAAATGATGAATGTGATGAGAGAAGCAATTTTCTTGCATGTTGATGAATAAAACAAATCATTAAAAATCATCCAACAACCGTAAATATTTCCTATAATGAATTTACTTGACAGTTGTAACATATGAAAATGTGATTGAGTTTCCCTTATGGGATAAACATATCTATTAATGGTCTTAGGAAATAGGATAGAGATGGTTCAGATGACAGGAATTCCAAAATTACCCTAAATTTAAAATGATGGCCAGAGAAGAAACTGCATAATTTTTCTCGTACAGAACTCCCAAATTCTTTAACATAAGTGCAGATAAAGAAGCACTCAAAAGGATTTTTTTTCCATTTTTTGATAAACCTACACTTCAATATGTTTAAGGGGTTTACCGAGACCTTAAAAAAAACTTCATGTGGCCAGGAGGGGCTACTTTAAAAAAAAACAAAAACATTTACTTATCTCGCATTCCCTTCCAGCGACCCACGCTGCCATCAGTCTGGTACATGCCCCTGAGTTAAGCTTCCAGTCGGCCGAAGTGGTTGGCCAAGCCCACCTTTTCCCAGCACTGTATCATACACTGAGATATGGGAACAGGTGACGTGGCCAGCCACCTTTACAGCCAGAAGCTGTACTCAGCGCAAGAGAGACGGCAGCACAGCACGGCGTGGAGGGACCGTGGAGGTAAGTAAATTTTAAGCAGCCCCCTCCTGACCACATTTTTTTAAGGTCTCGACAACCCTTTTTAGAATTTTGTTATTATACATTGTGTGACACTATTTCTTTTTTATGGGGCACATTACTTAGGCTTTGCTCTGCTTTGCGATGTACTATTTCGGACTATGCCCTAACTTCAATGGGAAAATGGCTTGCATAGGTATTTAAGTAGTGGGTGTGTTGCAATTCCATGCGGTTCCATGCAACGCAATTAAGATTGGTGATTCAGACTAAGCACAGGATTTAACTTGCAAATTGTGTCACAAGCCCTAGCTCAACATGCACCACTAAAAAGATGGTGGACTCTTTCGAGCGTATGATCTTAGTAAATCGCGGCACAGTCCATTTGAGCCGGATGCACTGCACTTTCTGTGAACTCCAGGGATAGGGTAAGTAAATGTGCCCCTATGTGTTCTGGGTTAGGCATGTGATAATCACCCCTTCCGGTAGTCTTTTGGACTGAATGCCCTGGCCTTAATCAACAGAGACTATAGCTGAAATCTTGGAGCTCACCTTTTGGTATATTATGTTCAAATGCCATCTGTAGTGATAAGATCTAAATTATGAGAGAGAGAGAGAGATAGAGAGAGAGAGAGAAAGACTCATTAAATTAATGTAGGGGGGAGAAGAGCCACCCTACATCCTTTCACTATTTCAAATATAGGTTGTGGCCTACTCACTAAAGATCACAGATATAAATCCACATCTGGATTTATAGATCAAAGGAAAATGTGGCATAAACCAATATCTCTAATAAGTACAGATGGGCTTCTACAGTAACTATGTCAACGGCGAAGAGGTGGATTCACTACAACAGGAAGCAATTACATAACCCCTACACTATTAACACTAAAATCATCATGCGTGCGGGATATTATGTGGAAAAGGCTGGAATTACAGCCAAGTTTACAGGATTCCCACAGGGCAAGATATCAGCCAGGAAAGATTCTGAGGCATACAAGGTTGGTTCACACCTCCTAGTGATAAAGGGCAATTATCATATGCCAGGCCTCCTGGTGTCATCACAAGCAGGGGGGTGCTTAGGGAATCTTAGAATCTATTTAGATTAAAGTCTACAGCTAAAAAATGGTCATTCTTTGGGTGTCCCAGATGGACCGTTTGATCACGTTTTTCGGCTTCCCTATGCACCAGACAAAAGTATTAAGTTTTGTTTTTTATCCCTTTTCATTTTACCAAACTGTTGTTTTTTACATTGTATGTATTATATGTATAATAACACTTTTTATTTGTAAGCACTGTCCTTTTGATATTAAACATCCATTTAATAAGAGCCTTCTTGTGTTCTAACGATTCCATAACTCTGAGGAGATGTTACCTACATTGATTGTTTAATTTGGGAGTGTAATCTAATATTGTTACATAATATATCTTAGGTGTCTCATCAGTCTATATATGACAAGTGGGGGCAGCTAAATCACTCAAGTTCTTGGAGGGCAGAGAGCTGTCAGAGCACGATCCAGTGAGACCTGGCAGATTCCCTCCCTGAACCTAAGTCAGATCCAGTCAGCAAGAAGCAAGGTTCCTGACACCATCCTTAATAAATTTCCCCCCTATCTATTAGTTAGTATTGTGATCAACATGAGAAGGCACAATGGGGGGAATTTATTAAGACTGGTATTTCCAATGCCAAAATTCCATTTCCCCCCACCAACGTTCCAGCGCCCAAATCTACTAAGAGGCTCTGGCTTATTAGTAGATGTAGGCACTGTCTCCGCCATGTCAGACTTGTTTGGACTAGGTCTGATCTGGCAAAGATTTCTGCTTAAAGGGCACCTACCACCACGATTCTACCTATAAAGGTAGAACGGGTGGTAGGTGGATGAATGGGACGTAAGGATAGCCCTTTTTGGGCTAATCCTTACGTCCCGGCTATCCTTTTGTAAACTTTAATGACTTTATATGCTAATTTTTTAAGCAGCTACTGGGGCGTGGAGTAGCCGGACATGAGGCTACTAGTCGCGGCTACTCCACGCCCCAGTAGCCTCGTTCCACCGCCACCAGGTAATCTTCATGCGCAGAACGCAGGCCTACGGGTGCGCGGCCGTAGCTCCGAGGCCAGCGCTACTGCGCATGCGCAGAACGCCGGGTACTCGGACGAGGGCGCGCAGCTACAATTTATAGTAAATCAGGTGGGCCAGCACTTATGCCCCTGCCCGATCCACTCTCTGACATGCCCAAAATGGTGTGTGGGATGGAAACAGCTGAAAATTAGCATAGATAGGGAGATTTTCATGTCTTCTCTGCCAGTTTTATGATGGAGAAGGCTTAATAATTTTTCACCAATGTTCTTCACCAGAAAAAAAGAAGTTTGCGTTTAGACTTCTATGCCTTTCACATGGGAGAACTACCTGAACTCTTCACATCTGAAGCAATGCTAGTTTCATCCAATGCTATTTGTAGATCTTCAGGCCACCGATAAAACCAAGGGTGCCACAGAACACTGGCTCTCAGCCAATCTACTGAGCGAAAATATAACTAAGAATGATTATTACTGGGATCACTGCTATTCTAAGAGCTTGTTTTATGTGCGCCAGGCTGTCTTTAATTATCACTGACCTTTCTCTCCGACGTCCTTGAATTCTAATGCCCATGCCACCTCTCCTATCTGCTGCAATGATATTATCTGAGGAAAGTAAATTTTTCTCATATTATTTATCAGCCGCCACCAGTAATGAAATCAGCACGATTAAGAATATCTGCGTTACTAAAATACACAACATACAATATAGAGGACCAGACAACTAGCTCCTTTATTAAAATGAGCATGTATTATTATTAATATTATTATTATGATTATTATTAATTTATTTATAGAGGCACATTAAGCACATGATACTATACATGTGAAATCCCATTCTTTGTACGAAAAGCATAAGAGAGACTAGACTGAACCGGTGTAGCAAGCCAGAATAACCCTGTCCAAGATTATACCCAGAGTATACCTTTTCATTAACATCGCCTTAATTAAACCACATTTATGTAAAAGCAATGTGAACACAAAGGAGGAGATTTATCAGTGTGTCTATGCCATTAAACTAGAGTGATTTGCACCCCAAATGCTGTGCACCACACAGCAATAGTAAAGGTTTTAGACCAATTGTAGGCTGTTTTCCAACTCCTATGAAAAAGGGGTGTGTCCTTGTGTCCTGCGACAGAAATAACCCATTTCCAGAAAATTCTGTATGTACACCAGAAAATTCTGTATGTATACCAGAAAATTCAATATTGTGGAACAGCAAACTAGACCACCTAAAAGGAGGTACAAAGCATAACTCACCATAACTGCACCAGATTAATCGTCCAGTATTAGACACAAGGATAAATCTGGTGCAGCAGAGATCTGTCTAGTTCTACTCTTCACTGGTCTAAAGATTGACACATTAATACTCTCCCTCAATGTTTATACTGCAACCGTAAACATTGATGTAAACCGTGTCTATGTAAATGCGGTTTGAACACATTTACTTACCCGGTCCAGTCGCGATCCAGTGCCGCGTTCTCCGACGAGAATTCGGGTCTGCCGGGATTCACTAAGGTCCGTGCGCCCGATATCCAGCAGGAGTCGCTGCTGGGCCGAGGTCCGCCGCAGTTCACCTGTTTCTTCCCGGTGCATGTAAGTGCTGATCTTGCAACACAAATTCTTTTTTAAATTCCGCAGTTTTTCCAAATCCGTGGGGTTGTCCAAAGGTGAAAGCACCAAAATCCGATCGCGGGCGCCAAAATCCTGTGGTAATTCAGCGCAAATCAGACCCTTAGTAAATGAGCCCCAATGGGGCACATTTACACATTTACTTACCCATCCCGTCGTGATCCCCGAGGTGCATTGACTGACAAGGATTCGGACCTGCCGCGATTCACTAAGATCGTGCGTCCAATTTCCTGCATGTGTCGCTTCCCCGGTCAGTTACACCATCTTCTTCCCTGTGCATGTAAGTGAATGGCTTGCAAACAGTTTTGAATGTTAAATCCCGCGATTAGTCCAAATCAGTCAGGTTGTCTGACGGCCACGCCCCCGTTTTTTGTCGCATGAAAGTCGGCGCGATTGCCCCAAACTCCAATCACGTGCGCCAACAAAAAACCCAGTTAAATGCGATGCAAAACGGAAAAAGTCGGGAAACCCGATGAAAATGCGGTCCGCGAACCCTTAGTAAATGTGCCCCAATATTTATACCACATTTACATAAACGCTATGTGAACACAATAAAAGCCTGCATTCCTACACTTTACAGTTACACCATGTTTACATTGTGTTAACATCACATTATTGTAAATCATGTTTATGTAAATAAAATGTGAACAGGTTTACATCACAATTAAGTTAACGCAATGTCTGTGTGAACACCATGTTTACAATACATGTCAGTAAACAGTTGTATCCAAGGACAACTATGGGACAAAATGGTGACATTTATGAGAAATTATCGTCACACTGGGACATTATCTTAATAATATGTAATTCAAGAAATGTCTATATGTGGCAATGTGAATGGGGTTTTTGAAACCTCAATGTGGGAACGCAGCCTGACAGTGATGGTTATGCTTTTGAATACTTAGGTTTCTTATTTAACTTACCAGAAATGAATCCCTGATAAAATGTAGTAAAATGAAGTAATTGTTGTGTAAATCATACCTTCACTGATGGGGATATACTCTGGCCTGGGCGGGTATACTCTGGCCTAGGCCACTTTATACACGGGGTATAATTAGGCCTGGGCCAAAGTATACCCGGGGTATAATCTGGGCTAGGTCGGGTATAGTGTGGGCTGGGGGTATACTCTGGCCTGTTACACTGGGACAAGTATAAGGAAGATATTGTGAATAGTGAGTGCTGCCCCTTTCTTCTATTGTACAGCAAGTACAAGGAAGACCCTGCCCTTGGGGCTCACAATCTTTATAGGAGGGAAAATAGCAGAGCAGTGGGGTTATTTTATGTTGTACACAATTCTTAACCGATGGATTTTTTAGATAATCACGACATCTACCACCAGGATGAAACATTGTAAACCAAGCACACTTACATGATCTAGCAGGATCTGATCTTTTTTTAGCTTCTTATGCCCTTGTTTAGGCTAATTTACATTATTTAAAAAGCCATTTTTGTACAATCCAGAGCATACGAATTTTTAAAAAGGACAGATGCTGCTAGAGGGGGTACGCAGGATATATTGCTTTTATTAGCTTTTACTAGATTTCTTTTTAGTAGATATTTTAATCTTTTGTACAAAAAAAAATATTTGCCATGTTGCCATATTTTGAGGCCAATAACTTTTTCACACTTTGGTGTAGATACCTATGTAAGGTTTCATCAATTTAGAACCTATTTGTCTTTTGATCATTTTTTAATACAAATATTCCTGGATGGAAAAATGGCGAAAAAGTGGCTATTCGGACATTTGAGCTCCTTTTTCCGTTACAGTGTTCATGGATGGAAATGTATTATTTATTTTTATATGTGTTCTAGGGAAAGGGAGGTGATTTAAACTTTTCCTTTTTTAAATTTTTTTACATTTTGTTTACTATTATTTCAGACCCCCTAGGGCAGTGATGGAGAACCTTTTGGAGACAGAGTGCCTAAACTACAACCAAAATCCACTTAATTACAGTGAAGTGCCAACATGGCATTTTAAGCAGTAACTTATCGCTACTTGTTCTTCCACATCTTTCAATCGTATCGGCCCCTTGAGGCCACCAATACAGTTGAAAGGAGGGCAAATCAGACTCTCATTGTAGCTTCTCACCAGGGTCTCTCTGTAGAGAAATAATGGAGGGTCCAGCAGGATGAGCTTCAAAGATAATGCAGCTCTGTCAGCACCTTCTCACTTTTCCAGCAGTTCCAAAGAAGTGTTGCTTAAATTGCCTAGGACTGCAGGAAGATTTGGTCCTATTTGGTGAACTCTGTCCTGGGGCGATGGTCTGAGTGCCCACAGAAATGGCTCCGAGTGCCAACTCTTGCACCCGTACCATAGGTTCGCCACCACTGCCCTAGGGTATTTTAACCCTGCAGGGTTTGATTGCTCATACTATATAATGCAATACTACTGTATTGCAGTATATAGTAACTTTACAATCCATGGCAGGTCAATCGAGTCTCTATGAGACTGTAGGCTGCCATGATAATTGATCCACGCCCTTCTACGACATCGTAGGCAGCTTTTTTTAAAAAAAAAAATCATACAATGTGATTTTCTGGATTTTTATTTAGATTCTGTCTCTCACAGGTGAAGTGTACCTGCAATAAATATTACTGATTACTCCATTCTTTCTCTAGAATCAAATACTTACTTTTCCCACTGTATAGATAACATATGGTTAAAATTAGGGTGCATCAGATTAAACAACATATAATAATAGGATATGAATGTTTATTTTGTTTATTTGCCACACAATTTTAGAAATATTACTTCAGTACTGTACTAGAATGGAAGGCCAAAAAGAATAAAAAGGAAATGTTTTTCTGGCTATTGTGATACGGTTGTTTGTTATAAGACACAGCGAGGGAATTCATAAGATTATGAGTCCATGGGATGCAATACCACAAAGGCAATATTCTTTTACGGAGAAGGAAACAGTGATTTAGTTGTAAACTTTTTAAACACTATATGGCGAATGGAAGCAGGGAACGTTCTTTGTTTTATTCAATGATTGAACGATCTATTCTGCAGCTTAATAGCATCTGGACAGCAGCAATGGTGCAGATATATAATGTACATTCATAAATTGTGTGCATGCTGTGTTCATATACCTTTGGATTATTTATGCCCATATATTCCTACAGACAAATAACAATGTCATATAAAGTAATGCCAGCGTAGACATAAAAGCCCAATGTGACGGCTCCTCTGCATCTGCTCTGTCTAACATTAAGTATTACTAAAATTTGTCTACCTCTGCCAACGACATAACTGGGTATAAATAACGCCTCGGACTGGCATGGTAATTACCGACATGCAATTTTTGCTTCTTTCCGCACTTATCCTTATTTGTAAATGCCTTTCTGACTCATAAAACCAAGCCGTAATAAAAGACCACTAAGCGTCAAAGTGCTCATTTTGTGGTTTAGGGCGATAGAATGTGTTAGAGCATTTATGTCTCATTTACTGTACATATTGTGGCTGGTAAACAAGGCGATGGAGAGGCAGACAGGCTCAGATAAAAGCCCAATAAGCCAAGAAACTGGGATGAGAAATATGTACACTCGAAATCACAAAGGCAGCATTCACAGTAATGAATACACTTTCTATGTCTATAGATACTGTTTATAAACAGCCTCGGAAGGGCGACTTAGGTTACCATGGGAACCACCAATGTATCCATTATGTAATGGGATCATCTTAGCTGGAAGACATAGGAAAAACAAGGAACATTGAATTCACTTTCTTCAGAATTCACTGTTATGAAATAATATAGTTCTGTTCCACATCCAACTTTATCATAACCTTTTTAACACCAGGGACACTATTATGTACTATTTTTTTTTGTTTTTATACATTTATGGTGGTCCAAGCTTTATTTTTCTGGTACAGAGCTGCAATAGCAAAATGATAACATTATTTTCATCCTTAGCTACCCCTAGAGGGAGCTTTTTATATTATAGAATTAATTCAAGTTTTTTCTAAGCATATAACTATTAATGACCCATCCAAATATCAGATTGGATTGGTACTGGTTAATATCAAAAGCTGCACAACTGGGGATACTCATTGTAATAAGTCAATAGAAGATGGTTCAGTCTAGTCTGTAGTGGCCATGTATTCGTCATTCTGGGGATACCTAGTATTGGTCTTCTGATACTTTCTAATGTCTTTTCATGCATATTGCAGCAAAGGCTTACCGGTAACACCCGCGGGTGTTTTCACAGCGATGGCTGCCTCAAAAAGATAGCAGCCATGGCAGCCTCAAAAAGATAGCGGCACATGGCCGCCGCCACCTTACCTGCGATCCGTTTCCATGGTAGCCTCGGGTCTTCCGAAGACCCAAGGCTATTTCGTTTTAACCCCTTCATTACAATGTGCTGATTTACAATGAGCCTGATTTTGAGCTACCTGGGTATTGGGGTCTTTGGTGCTCAAATGTTCAAACGGTGATGAAGCGTCACAATCCCATCCCCTTCTGTCTTGATTGATGGCCCATAGTTAAATCAGCACAAGAAATTTGACATGTCAGAATGAATCTTCTCCGCCCCCATGACTCTTTACTGCTAAGATCCATGCTGCTTTCAAACTTCTTTTTCAGGGTAATACTGAAACTCCCAGAATATAGTAGAACACTGTTGCGATCCCGTCACTGTCATGGATAACAGGATGTTGGTCTCACGCCCTTCACCTCATTTCTTTCAACCAACGAAGACATCGTACATTAAAATTGTTGGTCTAGTATTCGCTTATTAAGTCTTGATGCCTCTAATGCGCCTTTATAAATCCTGTTGTAGACTAAGAACTTAGTGAATCAAAGAGCTAAAGTAAATACAAATGGAAAGGGACGTTTTTCTCTGTACTTTATTGTAAAACATCAAGTAAGCAGTACGAGAGATTAGTCTAACAAAATATAATTTCAGCGCTTAAATTTTTACTGCATCTGCAGACTTCTGTTCCTGCATTATAAATAGGGGTCACCGAAGTCAGGCAGAAATGAAAAAGCACAGCTTTATGTAAATCACGTTAAATTGCCAGATTTATCCTTCAGATGGTACGCTAGATCCTCCTCTGCTTCACTGCAGTGGTTGAGTAGAGACTTGGGTCTTTGAATGTGACTTATTCATTATAACGAAATGTGAGATATAAATGAGATCCAAAGGGGCTAGAAAAACATTCATCTCCTAGGACTTAAACCCAAATAACCGTGCCATGCTTCTTTACAGGTTGCATTGTGTGTGGCTATCTATCCCTATACACTTTCATTGAGATGAGCAACAGCATCTTCCCAGGGGCAGGTGAGGTGCTGTATTTCTTGTAATCTTCAACAACCTCTTAAAGGTGCAGGCCCAGGTCAGACATTTGGTTGAAGATGATGAAGTTTATTCTCCATATCTTAGAATAGCTGATCAATACCATGTTGCTAGAAGTTATAGTAGAGCAGATTTTTCACACAATTTTCCGAAATTTGCCTGTCAAGTATTTATACATTTCTCAACAGACAAGAAAAAATGTGGCTTCTTTGTCCTCAATTATGGTCATACTTTTAAACTTTTTTTTGGACACACCTGAAGGGGTATTCATTTCAGACTTTCTTTAAGGGTTTGAGTACAGCAATGGAGGCAGACTTATTAAGGAAAACAGGATTATCTCTTACTAACTTTATACACAAACAAGATTTTCTCACTTCTTGCAAATCATACTCACGGAAAACTCACTTGGTTGGAAACATTGGGGCTTATTTACTAAGGGTCCTGCGGCCGCACTTTCTTCGAGTTTTCTGACTTTTCGGGGATCACGCCGGGGTGTTGTACGCAATCTTGGTGCATTGGCGCCTGCTTTCATGAGACAGAAATCAGGAGGGCAGGTCGTCGGACGATCAGACGGATTCGGACAAACCGCGGGATTTAACTTTGAATTTGTGTCACAAGATCAAGCACTTACATGCACCAGGAAGAAGAAGGTGAACTCCAGTGGACCTGATCGGGGGAGCGACACAGCAGGATATCAGGCGCACGATCTTAGTGAATCGCGGCAGCTGTGCAGTGGAGTCGGGGAACGCACCTCAGGGATCGCGCAGGGACGGGTAAGTAAATCTGCCCCATTAAGTTCCACCCAACAAGATAGTAAAGGGGTTTTTGCATTGGCTCACCGGGCAATTTTGAAAATCCATGAGGTACCAAAACTCTCATTCCTTATAGCGTGGAAATCGGATTTAGGAGCAACATTCACACCAGAACACAATTAACACAATATGCTCTTCTAAGGTTCCAATGTCCCCAACGGTTGTCTTGTTTCATGCCCCGAGTACGACATTTACCTGGAGGAGACACTCTCTGCTTTCTCATCTGTTGGCAGTGGCTAAACTTTTGATTCCTTTATTGTGGAGAAAGGATTACGCACCCACTATGATACAGTGGGAGGAAAAAAGTAGAGGAAACATATAGCTTTGAGGAGCTAGCACATTGGGAAAGTGGCACGAGAAGTAAATTTCTTAAATTATGGCTATCATGGAAAACTTATCGAGAGCAAGATAGTACGAATATACAACAGTGAGTTTATTGTTTTGCCGGACAACCATTCCATTTCCTTCCATCCCCCCCCCCCCCCCAGCTCCTCCATAACTCTAATCCCCCCCCCTTTCACCAGTTAAACCTGTACCTATCTGACACCCAAGATAAGACCTTACTATACCTTTATTGTAAGTACTCAATGGTATGTAGTGGTTTCGCTGTAGCTTTCTGGGTACTGTGCTTTAGCAGCACAGAAGACACGGACAAAAAGAGACTCTGTATAATCAGCATTGTACCATTTTCTGTTTTCTATGTTAAAAAGGAGGCACGAGACATGTATTAAGCTGTAACTGATTTTTATTTATGTGCTTCAATAAAAACAGTTTTCAAACAAACTATGGTCATACTTCTGCACGCTCAGGTGGAGCGTGAGGAGGTCTGAGGCTGGTTGAGGCTGATAGAGTCTGTAAACTGGGCTCTCTAATACAGCTGTTGCATGTTAATGGCACCAGCAGCCTTTGTTTAGGTCCATTAATATGTCCTGACTTTATTGATATAGACTAAGGGTACGATCACACATTGCAGTTAAAACTGCATCGCAATCCGCTTTGAGGTAGTTTTAGGGGCAGTTTTGTTAATTTAACAGGTGAATGACATTTGTGGAACAGGTTTCCCCTTCAAAATCAAATTCACATATTGAGTTTATGTTATTCACCTGTTAAATTAACAAAAATGCACCTAAAACCACCTCAAAACTAATTGCGATGCAGTTGTAACTGCAACGTGTGACCGCACCCTGAGATATCTAAAAGAGTTCTGGGTTCTCTTGAAAGGTGCTGGGGGTTTGTGTAAAGGTTCCAGGTTTTCTTAGGGATCATTGATGTGATATGTTGTTTGCTGAAGGGCTGATTTGTTTTAGTCTCCGGAAAGTTGCTTGGGTCTCTGGGGCCCTTGAAGGTGCTGAGTTCTGTTTGTGGGTTAAGTGGTGCTATGGTTTGTTGGGTACTTGATGACATAGGCTTGGGTTTCATAAAGGTTTTCAATCTTTTAGAGGTCTCTTTAGAGGTGTGTGGATATGTTGAAAAGTGGGATCCATTGATATGCACTAAGGTATCCCACACGGGGGACTTTTGCCAGGTGCAGTAGAATGATACCAGGGTTTCCTGGAGATCATTAACGTGATTGGAATTGTTTTGGGAAGGAAGTGTTTTTGACTCCTGAAGGCTGAGGACTTTTGAAGCCTCTTAAAGTCACTGGGCTCTGTAAATTTGTGCTGGTGACATCTGCTGCAGTCTATTAAATGATGCTTGAGACATTTTGTTCTCTTTTACATTGCAGCTGTATGTAGAAAAAATTGGTTGTCTCTAGAGATGAGCGAGTATGCTCGTCCGAGCTTGATGCTCGTTCGAGTATTAAGGTACTCGAAACGGCTCGTTGCTCGGACGAGTATTTCCCCTGCTCGAGATCAAGCATTTAATTAAAAAAACACAGTGAAGAACAGTGAAGAATAGAATAAAAACAGTGAACACAGGATCATTTAAGTGAAAAACACAGTGAAAAACACAGTGAAGAATAGATTACAGATGTTCGGCACATCTGCTTACTTGTCGGGAGATGCGCGCGGAACGGTGCGAACAAAATAGTATGTGAAGAACACATTGAAGAACACGGTGAGCAGCACAGAGACACCAGAGAGCAGCACAGAGACACCAGGGAGCAGCACAGAGACACCGGGGAGCAGCACAAAGACACCGGGGAGCAGCACAGAGACACCAGGGAGCAGCACAGAGACACCGGGGAGCAGCACAGAGACACCGGGGCAGAGGCGGCACGGAGACATGGGGCAGCGGCAGCACGGAGACATGGGGCATCGGCAGCACGGAGACATGGGGCATCGGCACGGAGACATGGGGCAGCGGCAGCACGGAGACATGGGGCATCGGCACGGAGACATGGGGCAGCGGCACGGAGACATGGGGCAGCGGCACGGAGACATGGGGCAGCGGCAGCATGGAGACATGGGGCATCGGCACGGAGACATGGGGCAGCGGCAGCATGGAGACATGGGGCATCGGCACGGAGACATGGGGCAGCGGCAGCACGGAGACATGGGGCAGCGGCAGCACGGAGACATGGGGCAGCGGCAGCACGGAGACATGGGGCAGCGGCACGGAGACATGGGGCAGCGGCAGCATGGAGACATGGGGCAGTGGCACGGAGACATGGGGCAGCGGCAGCATGGAGACATGGGGCATCGGCACGTAGACATGGGGCAGCGGCAGCATGGAGACATGGGGCATCGGCACGGAGACATGGGGCAGCGTCAGCATGGAGACATGGAGCATCGGCACGTAGACATGGGGCAGCGGCAGCATGGAGACATGGGGCATCGGCACGGAGACATGGGGCAGCGGCAGCACGGAGACATGGGGCAGCGGCACGGAGACATGGGGCAGCGGCAGCACGGAGACATGGGGCAGCGGCACGGAGACATGGGGGAGCGGCACGGAGACATGGGGGTGCGGCACGGAGACATCGGGGTGCGGCACGGAGACATCGGGGTGCGGCACGGAGACATCGGGCAGCGGCACGGAGACATCGGGGAGCAGCACGGAGACATCGGGCAGCACGGGGAGACTTCAGTGGAAGAAGAGCAGCGGATCCCGGGACAGCGTATGTCCCGACAAGTAAGCAGATGTGCTGAACATCTGCAATCTATTCTTCACTGTGTTTTTCACTTAAATGATCCTGTGTTCACTGTTTTTATTCTATTCTTCACTGTTCTTCACATCTGCTAACTTGTCGGGAGATAATATACGCGCGGAACAGTGAAGAATAGATTGCAGATGTTTGCATACATCTGATCACTTATCAGAAGACATTCTTTTTCAATTAATTAACACATTTTATTCCCGAACCATAGTCCCTTTGAAAAATGCTCGAGTCTCCCATTGACTTCAATGGGGCTCGTTATTCGAGACGAGCACTCGAGCATCTGGAAAAGTTCGTCTCGAATAACGAGCACCCGAGCATTTTAGTGCTCGCTCATCTCTAGTTGTCTCTGTTGATGTGTATTGTTTTTCTTTTAGGGTTCTGGGTGTGTAGTGGTCTGTAAAAAAGTATGCTCGGGTGTTCCTTTCAGATGCTTTAGAGCAGTGATGGTGAACCTTTTATAGATAGAGTGCCCAATTTACAATGCAAATCCACTTATTTATCAGTGTCAACATGGCAATTTAAGCTGTAGCTTATTGCCCCTGCTCTGTCACAGCTTCCAATCGTATTGGCATACTGTGGACACCAATACAGTAGAAATAAGGAGGAAAATTTGGATTATGATTGTAGCTTCTCTCCAGGGACCCTGAACACAATGAACTGTTAGGCCCAAAGCAGGAGCTTCAATGATAATCCAGCCCTCCACACAGCCAAGGATGTGTTGCTTCAATATAGCGCTGAATGTAACATGTTCTGAGCAGCCTTCAACAGCAAAAGTGTTTCTTGAGTCCACGCTGTTTAACTCTGAGATGGGGTGATGGCCTAGTTGCTCATAGATAGGGATATGAGTGCCATGGGTTCGCCACCACTGCTCTAGAGTATGTCAAGGTGTATTTGAGGTTTGTTAATGCATTCTATGGTCTGTTCATTTTTTAGTGCAAGGCAAGGGTAAGGTACCTTTAGACCATCACAACACAATTGTCAGTGTGGTTTAATACAGTTCATGACCACTTTGGAGCACTAGAAGGATGAATGGATAAGACATAAGTTCAGTAAAATCAATTCAAGCTTCTGGCTTTATCTTAGCCAACGGCTTAGTGTTTCCAAATATGGTGCTACATGCCAGGTTATAACTTCAAAGTATTACAAAATACAGTAACAAGGAGACAGTTGATTGAATTAATCTATACTTTTTTCAGACTACAAGGCCTACTAGAAGTGATCCCCTCTGACGGAGTCATAAATTACATGGCTATTCATTCAGGCTATTAAAATTGTAGTCTCAGTGTCTGGCAGGTAGCTTGAGCCTACTCAGATTTGTAATACAGTATATTGCCTGCAATTTATAGGTGCTTCTACAGACAGCTAGCAATCTTGGCATAAGTTTCACAGGACAAAAGATAAATGTAGCGGCATTGATCTCATGAATAACACATCCATTGCCTTGTATTGCAGCTGTGAAGTCGCTCCATACCTTGAATGACCAAATATCACACTTTATTGTGGCCAAACCATCAGCTTTGGAGGACAATGAGGACATCTTCCATCCAGCTGAGAAGGAGTCTTTAAAGAAGTCCATGATCATTATGAGACAACTTTTAGTTGAAGCACAGGTAAGAAAATTATTATATTTACCACTTTGGGGTTGCTTCAGAAAGTAAAATTTATTTTAAAAAATCCATGGATTCTTGGTGCAATCCATTGAATTTTTTTGTGAAGACAGCTAAAGCTCCCATGGCTGATGGGTGTTGATTTCTGCATAAGAGGCCTTTATACAGTTACAGGCAGTCCCTTACTTAAAGGGAACTTGTCTTCAGAAATTGACCTAATAAACCACTACCAGTAATTTGTCAAGAAGCTGAACACCTTCCAGATTTTGTTTCTTTCATTACCCAGTGTGGTGGCATCATCCAGAAAATCAACTTTGAAGTGAGATGCAAGTTGATTGTATAAAGTCAAAGAGGTGGAGATTTTAACACTGAAGTCAAGCTCTCCCTTCCTCAGAATACCCCATACAATGTAATTGATAGTCCTTCATCCAGAGACATCACTTAACAGATCTGTTGAAGTTTGATCCATGATGTCACAGAAGGAGGCATTCCTCCCCACCTTCATTTCAGTGTTAAACTCTCCTCCTTCTTCACTTCTCACTGCTCACTTCAAAGTTGATTTTCAGGATGAAGCCACCAAACTGGACCATGAAAGAAACAAACACAAAAAGGTGTTATGCTGCTTGACAACATTCTGGTAGTGGTTGTTTTAGGTCAATTGCTGATGACAGGTTCCCTTCAAGGACACCTGACTTAGAGATGACCTCTAGTTACAGATGGACCTCTCTGCCCACTGTGACCTCTGGTGAAGCTCTCAGGATGGTTTACTTTACTCCCAGGCTGAAATGATCAGCTGTAAGGTGTCTGTAATGTAGCTTTATTGATCATCCTTGTTCCCATGGCATCACAAAATTGTGAAAATACAATTGTCACTGGGACAAAACAAAATCTTGTACATAACCTGGTGACTACCTGTTCAACTAAATAAATAAACTACATATTACTGTCATATAGTACCTAAAGTACCTAATTGTATCAGGCCATAATGTACAGGAACTTTATATTGAGCCCAGTTGGTAAAGGTCCTCAAGTGAATGTACCATATATACTCGTGTATAAGCCAAGTTTTTCAGCACAAAAAATGTGCTGAAAATCCTCAACTCGGCTTATACACGAGTCAATACAGCCAGCCCAGCACTTAAAAAAACAACTTATATAGTCACTCTCTGGCGGCCCCCAATGAGCTGTGCTGCTCCTCCAATGTCCGTGCTGCTCCCCCGATGCCAGCGCGGGTCCTCTTCTGTCTTCTTTCTTTGGTAACATCCTGTAGGGCGCCGCTATGTTTATCTCCCGGCCGCCGCATAGTATGACGTCAGCAGCGGCCGCGTCATACTATGTGCCTGCCGGCCGGGAACGTCATTGCCAGGAGTCGGGCGTGAAAGACAGAAGAGCAGCCGCACGGACATCGTGGGAGCAGCTCGGACATTGGGGGAGAGTATATCATATTTTTTTTGTGCTGGGCTGGCTGTATACTACACGGGGCAGGCTGGGCTGGTTGTATACTACACGGGGCAGGCTGCGCTGGCTGTATACTACTGGGGGCAGGCTGGGCTGGCTGTATACTACTGTGGGCAGGCTGGGCTGGCTGTATACTACTGGGGGCAGGCTGGGCTGGCTGTATACTACTGGGGGCAGGCTGGCTGTATACTACTGGGGGCAGGCTGGCTGTATACTACTGGGGGCAGGCTGGGCTGGCTGTATACTACTGGGGGCAGGCTGGGCTGGCTGTATACTACTTGGGGCAGGCTGGGCTCGCTGTATACTACTGGGGGCAGGCTGGGCTGGCTGTATACTACTGGGGGTAGGCTGGTCTGGCTGTATACTACTGGGGGCAGGCTGGCTGTATACTACTGGGGGCAGGCTGGGCTGGCTGTATACTACTGGGGGCAGGCTGGGCTGTCTGTATACTACTGGGGGCAGGCTGGGCTGGCTGTATACTACTGGGGCAGGCTGGGCTGGCTGTATACTACTGGGGGCAGGCTGGGCTGGCTGTATACTACAGGGGGCAGGCTGGGCTGGCTGTATACTGCTGGGGGAAGGCTGGGCTGGCTGTATACTACAGGGTGCAGGCTGCCTGTATACTACAGGGGGCTGGCTGGCTATATACTACTGGGGGCAGGCTGGCTATATACTACTGGGGACTTGCTGGCTATATACTACTGGGGACTTGCTGGCTATATACTAATGAGGGCTGGCCGGCTATATACTACTGGGGACTTGCTGGCTATATACTACTGGGGGCTTGCTGGCTTTATACTGGGGGGGTCTGTGATCAATGCATTTCCCACCCTCGGCTTATACTCGAAAATACTTCAAAAAACACAGATTTAACTTTTTATTGGATCAGGTTCTATTTTAAAACTTCCCATGCACAGTAAGATGTGGAGGAATAAAGTCAGTAGTATTAGCCCAGCGAGATCTAAAGGTCATATGGCAAGAGTTCATTTCCTTGAGTTATGTTAAATAATCCCAAGATTTATAAACCACAATCCCTGTGTAGGACATAACAAGAGGACCCAGGCACATTGCCAATCTCTCTTGTTTTTGCAGCTTTCTGCAGATAATCTTCAATTATTAGAGAAAAATATTGTCAGTTTAAGAAATTGTATCTCATCTGAGTCTCTAAAGACCCCTAATTAAGAGATAATACCCTATTGCCTATATATCACTGTGTTTATCAGTGCTCTACATAGAAAACATCCCACCAGTTGTCCTGCTACAAATCAAGGTGTGTAATATCGTATATCTATGTGCAGTGATTATCTGGCAGGAAAGGACAAGAGACAAGGGAAGACAAGGATGCAAGGAGAAGGAGGAAAGTTAGGGCTCATTCAGCCGAATATGGATGTCATCCATGTGCTGTCCATTTTTTCACGGATGTGTTGACTTCTATGGAGGTCTGTGAAAAATAATTGATGAAATAGGCACATAGAAATAAATGGGTCAGTTTGGGTCAGTATGTTATCAGGATAGCAATGATCCTTTATGCTTTTAATTGCTGTATTTGGAAAATTCTGATATAATTTTGAAAAATAAGCGATAAATTAATAAACAATAAATAGGCATGGTTCCTTCACTACATTTTTCCTGATGGAATAGTTTCTTTCCTTGCCCTGACTCTAGAGCTGCACTCTAAGGGTGGTTTCACATGGGCTTTTTTTTTCACATCAGGGATTTTTCAGTGAACCCATTTATGGATACATAGAGATTCTTACCATTTATACTCGATATCATATATACTTCTCAAATATACTATAAGCCGTGTTTTTCAGCACAAAATATGTCGGCTTAAACTCAAGTCAATGAAAAAAAACTCTGTACTCACCTTTCCAACGCCCCCACAGGTCTTCTGTCTCCAGCTTCGGCTCTGTCTTTGGCTCCCCATGCGATCCTGTTGCATACACCATGACGTCAGCCGCTTGCCGACATCATGGTGTTTGCGCCGCCATCAGCACACACCATGATGTCAAGCAGCTGACGTCATGGTGTATGTGATGGGACCGATATTGTGCCCATGCTCAGTACAAATGTTCACTGTACCATTCAGTAGCCACAAAAAAGATAGAGCACGCTCTATATGTGGCTCTAAGAAATGCTGTACGCCATTATTTTCTATGGAGAGAGGAGGGGTGGGCAGCGTCCACCTCTTCTCCTTTCCAATGCACCTGAAAACAGCCCCCAGGGTGGGCATACGTCCATGTGAATGCACCCTTACTCTGAACTCAATGAGGGATAGGAAGGTTACAATTAACCCACAGAAGTCAAAGGAAAACAATAGGGAATAATGCAGTAGCTTCCAGTGAGTTTTATAATTTAATGCTGGATTACCTGCCATACTGCTCAGTACTTATCTATAATGTCCTACATGCCGTAGAATTGTACTTTAACCTCAGCCAGCCGCCCTCCATGTCAAGTGGAGTAAGGGGGGAAATAATCGCAATTTCTGGTGTTGTGTCAAGAATTGTGATTATTTCAGGGCTTGTTCGACAGGAAAGTGGCGCACAGGCTCCATGTTTACAGACTACAGAAGAAACAATCCATGCATAGTCTTATCTTGCAGAGAGGCATACAGGAGAAAAGAATGACCTCTCTATTATTTTTACAGCCATAACTATGCTTCTGCTATAACCGAGAAATAATATAACCATGTGTCCAATTATTCTGTCATATTTTTATTCCCTGTACAAAAGGTATTCATAAAATGAGCTGGTCAGGTCATAAAGATACCATAATATTGTTTTATCAATACACTAATTAAATTGTATAAACGAAGGAGAAATAATTAATTTGCTCCTCTTTAGAGACTTCGTGTCAGATTACTGTCAAAATACACTTAGATGATAACTCCCAGGGACACCTGAGGTCTGCAATTCTTTAAGAACGACAATCCTAAAAATAGTGTCCTCAAGTCAAATATCATTGACCTGAACAAATAGAAAGAGACAAATCTGTAAATTAAAGGATTTACCTTATAAAAACTGCCTGTAGAATGTTATTGTCAGGGTCCAAAACCTTAGAATAAATTGCTTGTGACCTTTATTGAGAACACAACCACATTGCAGTACATACAGTTGTGGATGTGCCTGGTACCGTAGCTCAGCCCCAGACCCATAACCTTTTTTGCTTATAGGGCCTTTTTCCACTAATCAGAAATAGTGACTGAAACATAGAACCACTGCTAGTGCAACACCGCATAAAGCCAGATTTATCACATATTCGATTTTTTTTTTTTAAATTGCAAAAATATAGATTTTAAGACTGAAGTCAAGCTCTCTTTTCCTTAGAAAGCCCCTTCAATGTTATTGGTGGTCCTGCATCCAGATACATTACTAACCAGATCATCTGAAGTCCGATGCACCATGTCAATCACAGAGGGGGAGGCATTCTGAATTACCCACCTTGACTTCAGTGTTATGACTGACTTTATACAACCAATTCACATCTCATTTCAAAGTTGATTTTCTGGATGATGCAACCACACTTGACCATGAAAGAAACAAAAACTAGAAGTTGTTATGCTCCTTGACAATATTCTGGTACTGCTTTATTAGGCCCATTGCTGATTACAGGTTCCCTTTAAAAAGGGGTCCACAAGCAAATATATAGTTTTTCAATCCCTAATCCTGATCAAGAAATTTTGGAGGAAGTAACCCCAAGTAAAGTATTATCAATAATACACATCATACAAAAAAGGGCAGTCTGTCTAATCTCCTATTTTATTAACTCTTTCTTTCTCCTTGTTTCCAACCAAAACGGGCTGACTGGCTCCATTGACTGACTAAAGATCATAGAACATATCTTACTCCTTACAGAAGCTATGTGGAATTCTAAGAGGTGTACATAATATGTATTGCTCCTTTAAGCTGTGATTTTGTCACATCCTAATATGCGTTATACAGCAATGTACCAGCAAAGTGTGTTACAATGAGTCAGCATCTAAGTATAGGGCAGCCTGAGGGGAAAAGACAGAATGTACAGGACAAACAAGGGCCTATAGATGGCTGAGGATGAAGCTAGGTTTTCCACTGATAAATCCACTGTATGGATGACTTCTCATATTTAGGACAGGATTGTGATGACATTAATGGATATGATATATGAAAGACAATCAGACTATGAATGAATAATCCTCTTCATTACGCTATTAGGAGATCCCTTAAATGGACCAGCATCTATTTAAGAAAGTGGCTACAAAGAGTATCTCCAGGTCTGCCATAGACAGTACATTAATGTAAAGGAAATGCTCCTTATCTATTTGGGAAAGTTGAGACATGTCACATTTGTAGAAAAATGTGTAAGTCTTACAAGTAAATTTTATGGTGGGAATGAGCTAGTGATTCACCAGAAATTTACCACAATGAAAATCTGCAGCTATTCCACACAAGAATGAACGACAAATCTACTACGTCTGAACATGGCCTTATGGTTCACCCACACAATACAATTGTAAGCCTAAATTATATGCAGCAGGACATGCTGTGATCATGTGCTTATTTATATTTTCGCTCAAATAAATTTCCCAATTCAGACATCACATTTGTATTAGAATGCGTGCCAAGTTATACTATAGATTCCTAGCAATGGCCCCCGTGGGTTTTCCTTGGTCAGGACAATTTTCTTAGCATTGATCCACTGTTGTTCTACAGCTAAGGCTTGTTTCAGACAAGCAAGTTTAATCTGTGAAACGTGAACTTCATGGTGAAAACTGCCAGTGCTCTACACATCATAGTGGCAAGGAGTCAGGGTCGGCTCCAGGTTTCAGTAGGCATCTGGGCGGCAGAGCCTCAGTAGGCCCCTTTGCAGTGAACTCATGTAGTGGCATTAAAAATTCAGAAACTAACACATTCTCCTGTTCCCTAAAATATTCCCTAGTTTATCCTACCAAACAGTTAATTCATAATTTTTTTATACAGCCTCCTCATGGTTATTTTATATAAAGCCCCACTCACCCCGTATGAATTCAATAAAAACAGGTCCTCTCACTCCCATGGATTCTTTATGTGGGCCCCCCAGCAGCCCTGGGCCCCAGCGCTTGCACGAGTATGCCCAGTGCTGGTGCCGGCCCTGCAAGGAGTGCCTGCATCTCCATTGGACAGCAGTGCATAATTACAATACCAGACTTTTCCAGCAGAGAAGTAAAAGCGTAATTATGAAATAAGGCTGAGTTATGGTCTGTGCTTCCTGGACTTCGCAATCTGTTATGAGTGTCCCTACTGCACCACCAAAAGAGAAAGTAACCATTACAGACCTTCAAATCAATGGGTGGTCTGTGCAATGTGGGGCAGGACAGGCCATCCCTATTGAGAAATACTATCACTGGTCTCTACTCTAATCAAGGGATAAAGATTCTAAGAAGGACCCTACGCCTCAAATCAAGTCAAGATGATAAAAGATTAACTTAGAAGTCTCTAAAAGTGCATATGGGTTTTCATAACAAAGCCTTTTACTCTGTATTGAATTTCTACATCTTATTTGCACCTGTACAAGGTCTCTTAAAGTCAGTCAATACTGCTACAAAAACAGACTGCACGTGGCTATTTGTTTTCCTTCTGGTAGAGATTTTCCTTGAAGAAATCTTAGATGACAGCTGCTTCCATTTTATTGAAAGACCATTATTTTCTCTCCGACTTTGCAGCCTCACTTAACTTGAAAAAAGTGCCTTCACCCTTCACACTTTACATTTCCTTATTTGATGTCTTAAACCACTGAATAATTTACAGAGGCTTCACACGTTTCCTTCTGAATTTTAAGGATTGTAAACAAGAATGCAACTCACTCATTTGGGAAAAGCACAAGAAAGAAGATGATTCATGAGGAGACCCCCGTGTTGTGTTCTCCTCTTGTCACTTACAGCTATTGCCATTCAAGACATCTGTCTGACAGTCTGTTTCTTGTCAGCGAGAAACGTGAAAACGTGGATTTCCATATGTTTATGTGAATGCACACAACACACGTTCTCAAAGGACTAGAGGATTTATTTTGTTTTCATACGTCTCAATTGTGTGGGAATCGGCTTTGGTTTTCCATTTTCAGCTAAGAGTCAAGATAATAAAGGATTTAGCTATGTCAACAGCATTAGGGTCAGAGGGAACAACAAGGCAAAAAACTACTTGAAATATTGACTGTGCCAACAGCAAAGACCACTTCATTCCCAAAAGCACTAGAAGTATTTTATTCAAGTGATATAACATCTCAAGACATTGATTTATCATCTTAATTAACTACTGACTGACTTATTATCCTGACTTATCTCTAAGTTCAAGTTCAACACACCAGCATTTCAGGATTTACTACCCCAAACCTAACTCAACTATACTGAATGTTGCATATCGGTTCAATGCAGCTGAGCCAGGTTCAGGCTGGTAAATCCATCTGATATCTAGATTGGATAACCTGGCCCCAACCTACCTATGTTAAATTGGAAAAAGGCTTTTTTTTCCTAGCTTCTAGTTCCTTTTTCAGTGACAGCTATCAGGTTTTAAAAGTTGCTATGAGTCAAAATTATATTGAACTATGACCAACTTGTGATGGTGGCACAAAAATAAGATTAAAATAATAAACTGTCTTTCGTGTGTATTGTACTTAGATACATTGAGCAGCTTTATGTCCATGAATACCCTCTGTACCACTTCTACGGTAGAATAGTATATAATAGCCTAAAGATTAACTTAAAAAAAGATTAATGGGTTGAATAAAATATACTTAAAGGGGTTGTTCACTTAACTCTTACTTTGTTTTTGTAATGTGTGTGCAAGTGTGGAGTGCAGAATATTACATAACTTACCAATATACATTTATTGTATATACTCAAGTAAAAGCCAACGCAAATACAAGAGCGGCTACTAATTTTACCACAAAAATATGGAAAAACCTATTGACTCGAGTATGACTCTAGTCACTAGTATATAGCCAGCCAGCCCTTTGCTCCCCAGTATATAGCCTGCCCCCTAGCCCCAGTATATAACCAGCCATCCCCTTGCCACCCCAGTATACAGCTAGCCAGCCCCCTTCCCCCCAGTATATAGCCAACCGGGCCCCAGTATATAGCCAGCCCCAGTATATAGACATCGAGCCCCAGTATATAGCTGGCCACCAGTATATAGCCCAACAGCCCATGCCCCCAGTATATTGACAGTCAGCCTGTCCCCAGTATATAGCCAACCGATGCCCCCAGTGCATAGCCAGCCAGCCTGCCTCCAGTATATAGTCGGCCAGCTTGCCCCAGTATATAGCCAGCCCCAGTATGCTCAGCTTATTAAAAAAAACGTCAATCCTCACCTTTCCGGCGCCCCCCCCCCCCCGCCCCCCCCCCACATCCTCTTCTTATGTTTGTCAGTGGCAGGTCCATGCAACGTTACAGTGCACAGGCTCTGACATCAGTGGCGGCTGATGTCATAGCCTGTGCGCCGCAACGTCTCATCAACCTGCCACTGACAGACGTAAGAAGAGGATGTGGCATAACAAAAAGACCTGCAGGGTAACATCAGAAAGGTAAGTATTGACTTTCTTTATTTTTTGACACGAGTATAAGCTGAGATTGGGTTTTTCAGCACATTTTTTGTGCTGAAAAACTTTGCTTATACTCAAAAATATATATGGTATTAAATATTCTGCCCTGCTTTATTGAATTGTGAAGTAAAGCTCCTGGTTCAGAAATGTCCTTTACCTCATTGGCTCACATTACTGTCCATAAAATGGCCACAGATGGAGGGTCATGTCCATGTCCAACCTCCCTTCCAGGAAATTATGATAGTATTCAAGAATACAGTATTAAGCTCCTGGAAGGGTAATTGGTCAGAGATCACATGACCCTATGCAGCCATTTTATGGACAGGAATGGCAGCTGATGAGGTAAAACACATTTCTGAACAAAGGGCTTTACTTTACACATCAAGAAAGCTGTGCAGAATATGTAATAGATGTATATTAAAGTTACATAATATCCAGCCCGCTACACTTACACACACATTATTTAGTAGTTGCTCAGAGAAAAAGTTTTTCTGTAGAGAACATATTCAAATTTTCTATTTCAATAATTTTTATTTATACCAATCAGCTATAACATTAACACTACATGCTTAACCTTACTTGGACCACTTATGTGATTCTGTACTTAATAACACACTGGTGTACAAGATCTTTCAAGTAGTTTCTGGTATCAATACACAGGGAGCAGGAGATAGGATGTGTATTCCTAGGCTATCACACAGATATGAGGAATTCACAGGCAAAGTACAGCCTTTCCTGCTGAACTAAGCCAGGGGTGTCACTAGGAAAGATAGGGAATCATAGGAGACTTCTGAATGGGGTCCCGCTACCCCTTTGGAAATGGGGTGATGCTCCCTTTGCTGTAATTCCAGCATTGCATACCTTTGGCTTCTAGCTGTTAATTTGCTGAGGTAATCTGGAGAAATTTCACCCCATGCTTCCAGAAGCCCCTCCCACAAGTTGTATTGGCTTGATGGGCACATTTTGCGTACCAAACAGTCAAGCTGCTCCCACAACAGCTCAATGGGGCTGAGATCTGGTGACTAGGCTGGCCCCTCCATTACAGATAGAATACCAGCTGCTTGCTTCTTCCCTAAATAATTTGGAGTTGTGCTAGGTCGTTGTCCCGTTGCAGGATGAAACCAGCTCCAATCAGATGCTGTCCTGAGGGTATGGCATGGCGTTGCAAAATGGAGTGATAGCCTTCCTTATTCAAAATCCCTTTGATATTGTTCAAATCTCCCATTTTACCAGCACCAAAGCAACCACAGACCATCACGACATCCACCATGCTTGGCAGATGGGGTCAGACATCTTTCAGCATCTTTTCAGTTGTTCTGCGACTCGCAAATGTTCTTCTTTGTGATCCAAACACCTCAAACTTAGATTCGTCCATAACACTTTTTTCCGATCTTTCTCTGACTGTGTTCTTTTGCCCATATTAATCTTAGCCAGTCTCAGATATGGCTTTTTCTTTGCCACTCTGCCCTGAAGGCCAGCATCCTGGAGTCGCCTCTTTACTGTTGAGGTTGACACTGGTGTTTAGCGGGTACAGTTTAATACAGCTGCCAGTTGAGAACCTGTGTGGTGTCGGTTTCTCAAACTAGAGACTCCATTGTTCTTGTCTTGTTGCTTAGTTGTGCAGCGGGGCCTCCCACTACTCTGGCTAGAGCCTGTTTGTGCTCTCCCCTGAAGGGAATAGTACACACCATTGTAGGAAATCACGGAATGGCCTTTATTTCTAAGACCAAGAATAGACTGTCAAGTTTCTCATGAAAGTTCTTTTTTCTGGCTTTTATGAGAGTTTCATAGAACAAACATATGGAAAAGTCCGGATTCTCAATCAGCTCAAAGGTCAGTTTTATAACACTTATAAGCAGCCAAACTGTTTTCAACTGTGCTAGCATACCTGAACAAGGGTTTTCTAAACATTCATTAGCCTTCTTACACAATTTACCATTAAACCACTAGAGTGGCAATTTTTTGCAATCGGCCTAAATACACTTATGTAGATATTGCATTAAAAACCAGACATTTTGCAGATACAATAATCATTTACCACATCAACAATGTATAGAGTGTATTTATGATTCATTTAGAAAGATATGCTTTTCTTTAGTAAGATGTAACTTTCTTTAAAAAAATAAGGAAATTCTTAGTGACCCCAAAGTTTTGAGCAGTAGTGTATACATTGATACACATGCAAAACTGTCCCAGCAGCTGCTGACCACATGAGGGAAGTACACATCAGGAATTAGAGAGGAGAGATTCCTGGAACTGTTGTTCCGCTGTCCCCTCCCCCAGCATTTCTTATCTGAGCTACAGATTCATGCTGTGTACTGTGGAAGATGTGACCTGTTATATACATATTATGCTGTAAAATGTGCAGTATATGTATATAATGGTGGACATCCTCTATTCTTTAGTGTGTCAGGTTAGATGCCGGGGTCCCCTGACACTGTGGGCCATATAGCAGCTGCTACGGCTGCTGCCACTGTAGTTATGCCCTTGAACTAAGCTATTTTTATTGGGAAATACCATTGCAATGACAGAATACTGTAGGTTCCTTCTTATAAAACACTTTTCCCATTCCATTTCCCCCTATACCTTTATGGTCCAGTTTTGATACTCAATTACCTATGGTAGATGCTTTCGGCATTGATAAACAATTAACATGGGCACTGTAACCTTTCTGCAGCTACTCAACCCCTGTTAATCATAGCCAGCATATTTTTCAACAAGAAGATCATCTTTTCTCATATACATCAGTTAGCTTCACTGAATATGGCTCTGTTACATATTCCCTGTTCAATTTCGTTAGATACTAACCACTACCTACAAGGACCATCACACAAGACCTGTTATTTGGAAGCTTTCCGTTACCCTGTCAATCTCCAGTGGCCATTTCATCACATTCTGGACAGTAACCAATGTTATTCACCCTACCTGTCAGTGGTTTTGATGTTTATTTTGATGGTCTTGAAGAAGGCCATGAGAACCATCAACCAAACAAGTTCCCAACAAGTTACAGATATGGAACTTCTTAGGAAGTGATGACTCTTCATATATCAGCCTTGGTTAGTTAGGGGACCCCTATATAAATTTTCAACTCAGTTGAGCCGACACTTTATTTACACCTTATGCCACAGAATACATGCTTCCACTTTTACGATTATACCCATTATATTTTACTGCAACTAATCTTTTGGAGTTTTAACCTCCTCGTTTGAGGAACTCTACATTATCTATTTTCTAAACTTTCAAACATGACTCAACTTTAATAGAAGTCACTTTTTTCACAGAGAACTGACATGGCACCCCAAAAGGCAAATGCAAGGCCTGCATGGGTTACATTGTAACATAATGGTAATAAGTCTCCTTAATCTTTTTAACTTGCCAGCTGGATCTTTGAAATGCAGCATTCATAAATCAACCCACGGATATATTTTTCCTTTCATAGGGGAAAGTAGATACCATTTAATGCATAATTAATTATGTAATTTCATGTATTTACCTACCAGAGAGCAATTAAGAATCTTTCCAATTTATTTATAGTCACAAGAGAAGAAGATTAACTAATTTACTCCTGGATGAAACCGCAGAGCTGTGTGCATTAACTTTCTGTGGCAGTAGAAGAGATTGATAAGAGAGAGAAAAAAAATACAATTTTCTTTTCCTTCAATACAGGTTGTTACAAAGTGAATCGCAGGATCTTGTTTCCAGCCAGGCAATTAGGTGGCAGCAATCTCGCAGTGACTTCACAGGCTAAATATACATAATCAGGGCTCTGCAGTGCCTTGATAAACAAACATTAGAGGCGCACAAAGAAGATTCTTGCACAGAAATGAACCCTGAGCTGATGATAGCAAAATTAGAATTGGGGTATTTACATAGGAAAAGGTCATCAGGGTAATAAATACATGGGAGAATGATGTAGAGCTTGTAACGTGGCAGGTGGCAGTACGCACTGCCAAGCTGCAGATCAATCAAATGCAAATGTTGAAACTAAGACAAGGATAACGCTAAAGAATAACTTATTGTATGTTTAGGTTACATAATATTACATAACTTTTACCATTTAGAGGTTGTCTTATTGCAAGTTCCATTGTAAGTAAACAGAATGCTGGTTGGAACTCCTGAACAATAGGCTATTCCTCCTAAGGCAAGATGATGATGGGTCCAGCAGAGGACTGGGAAAAAGACCCATTCTACATCTATTAATTAAGTCAATCAATTTTGCCTTATTGAAGGCTGTGTTGGTCACAGCTGTGGCATGTCTCACATCAGGAGTGTGCTGATGTCATTAGAGTGCACTAATGTTGTTAGTCCCATTCCATTAGCCCCAGGCTACTGTCAGTCACACACTAGCAGTAGTGTACCATTTGTACACTACCTAAAAAATACACACTGACCCTGTAATGCAATGTCAATGAAATTTTGAATTAAAAAGTGCATGTGTCACCAGTGCTCATGGGTCGCGGGATCACCCGTGCCTAACTGTACACGCTGTCCCCATCTCCTAGAGCAGTGATTTTCAACCTTTTTTGAGCCGCGGCACACTTTTTATACTTAGAAAATCCTGGGGCACACCACCAACCAAAATAGCACAAAATGACACTAAAACAGTCATATTATACATATAGATAATAATATAGATTCTAAATTTATTTTACTCACTCAGTGTGAAACCTGGGCCTGTATCGATAAACACAAAAGGGATATCCTGGCAGGAATGGTGGAAAGACACACACGAAGCTCTTCCTCAACAGTTCTCAGTTTCTCCCTGTTTTTAGTATTTGGTGCTGATTATTATGTGGCTCATATACTGCAAAATAAAGGGGTACAATGAGAAGTACTATGGGCATGAGGCCAGAGTACAAGTGCCAGCTCATATACTCAGCATATAAGCTGGTACTTGTAGTACTCCAGCCTCATGACTATAGTATTTCTCATTTTACATTTCTCATTGTTATATGCAGTATACTGCTGGAGTACTAAAAGTACCATATGCTGAGTATTCTTCCAACAGTTCATATACTCAGGCAAAAGCTCATATAGTCAGCATTATTGGTGGGCATTACCTTGGCGGTGGGCAAATGCAAGAGTCTCTCCGCTCTCAGGATGATGAAACGGCCTCGGTGGGGGGAAGTTTCTCTGCGCACACCCGACCATGTGTTGAGGCACACTAGTGTGCCACGGCACACTGGTTGAAAATCACTGTCCTAGAGTGTGCGAGCACCGACTTCAGAAGATTTAAAGGGCCAGCGCACCGTTAATTGGCACTGGCCATTTCCCAGAATTCTATGTAAACCTGCCTCTCACATCACACCCTGCCAGATCTTCGTGCCTTGTGCCTTAGAGAAAACTTTATAATTCACAAAAAGGGCCTGGAAATGGCATCACTAAGACCCATTGGTCAAGTACTTGGGAGCAATTTATTGTTTCCCATTAAAACTAATAACTTTTATTTATTCTCTTTAAAAATAATGAACAATGGCACTTACAAAGAAAAAGTTAAAAATCTACAGACAGGAACTCATATCTGTCAGAATAATTTTAGGGATATATACTTCTTTGTGGCTTAGGTGTTGTGTATTGTGCTTGTTAACATATAACACCAATGCTTGTAGTGAGATATGGCAAAGGAATTGTATCACCTTGGAATTTCGGGGTTACTGAATTTGTTTTATCTCTCGTAGTAATTTTACCCAGTGCTGTTATTGTGATTTCCTGACTACTCTCCTCTGCTGCCTGCCTTGACCTATTGCAACGTCCCCAACTCTGATCCTGTGCTGTACCTTGCCTTGTACCTGGTGGTACCACGTGGCAGGAAGTCCAACCTGCATCGCGGCGGGCTCTATTGAAAACCGGGTACCACTTAGATTCTGGTCCCAGGTGTCGGCTTACATCATCGTCCGCATGGAGCCTGACACCATGCAGTAGGCCACAATGTACTTAATCATACCTGTAAGTGTTCATTGTTTGTTATGTTCATGGTTTGGTGATTTTCATGGATGCCTTACTGAGCCATTGTTTTCTATGAGTGTTCTCATATTGTTTTCAATATCTGAGAGAAGTAATAAGGCAGAAACAAATTTTTGGTTTGATTAAAAAGATCCTCAGCATGCTTTTACATTGTGAATGTACATTTTAGGCTGTTTCTTATTGTTTTTATTTTCTTTGCTTTATTGGCAATATGGAACTTTTATAGTTGAATGCAATAGTCTGACTTTTATAGAAGTAGATCCATTGATTTTTATAGATGTAGAAGCTTTGAGATTGATGTTTAATTTGTGCACAATAAATCATGCTCAATTTACTATGGAAATGGCAAGAAAAACTATAAAATGTACTTATCTATGGTATAAGATAACATTGTCAATTGTTTGGAGGATTTTCTCTGTACAACTTGGTCAGTGAGGACAAGAAAAGTCCTCATTTTCCAAGAAAATTTTGGAAAAATACAGACAAGGAAGCAATGAACAAATCAATACTAAGAAGACATTTTTGGAAAAATTTATGGGTCAAGTTCTTTCTCACGCTTAAAAATCTTAGACCGAGAACATTCCATCTCCCAAGTTGAGTGGTCTGTGGTTCTAGTTCACACCTGTACTTGAAATATTTTTTCTCTGGCCAGGGTTGTATTGCATAAGTAACTGGATGTTTTTGTTTGTAATTTTAAAAGTTTTTTTAACCTCCTCCCTGGCCAGACTGCTGATATACATACTCAAGTGAGTGATAAGCTATCAATAACAATGACCAAATATCATAATTCCTCAGAAAGAAGTGAATCATGAAAACAATGCGCCAGTGGGGCTATAATGGGCCATATTCAGGCTTAGCGACCGGTCAATGTGAGCAGTTAATGAACCTTTGTAAGTGGCTTTACCATTTAAGAGAATGTGTATCATGAGCCACAAAAGTATACAGCATCACAATGTAATCTTGTGCCAAGCAAATATCCATATACTGAAGACTCTGTCAGATCTTGTAACCTTAGTTTTTTTTTATTTATTTATTTATACAGAAAATACAAATGAACAATACACGCTTTTACATAAAGAGGCAGATAATACATACTACTCTACATGATTACATCATCTTTTTCCATATAAAATCACATTAGATTACAATAAATAATAATAGTTCCTTTATTTATATAAAACACACAGATTATGCAGCGCTTCACAAAGACAAATTAGTCCCTGTTCCCCATGGGGCTCACAATCTAATCAACCTACCAGTATGTTTTGGAGTGTGGGAGGAAACCGGAGGACCCAGAGGAAACCCACGTAAACAGAACATACAAACTCTTTGCAGATGTTGACCCTGGGATTTGATGTTCCTATACAGTGGCAAAAGTATGCAATTTACTCTCCTGCAACATTATTCTTCCCTTCAACAACATTATATCCATCTAATATGTTCCACTATTATATTTTATACATTTATAACAACATATAATGTACACCCCCCCTCCCCCACCCCTTGGGGAAATACGCCGCATATGAGAAAAAAAAATACCACCCCTTTTCCTCACTCCTTCTCTCCCCAATGAAATGCATCGATTTATACCACTTATTATCCTACCTCAGATATAAGCTTTGTTCTGTCATTTTTTGACACAAACTTATCTGGAAAGAGGCATAAGAGCCATTTATTCCAGCAAAAATCAGTATTGCAAATATTACCACTCATGCAAAATAGTGGAAGACAGGGGCATAACTTCTGATTGGGCCCCCTTCCTGCTTAAAAATATGCATATTACACTCATGTATACATAAACAAATAGTTCTTCACTTCACACACATTTACACAGACAGTCTTACACACATTTACACACATATGCACACCTATAGAGCATATACACATCCCATATACACCCACAGTGCCATATACGGACGTACAGCATAAATACAAACATATAGTATATACACATCATACACCATGTACACATACAGCATATAGATAACAGATACACACACATATACAGCATATATACTTCGCTTATATGTTATATACATATTGTGCTGTACAATGTGCAACATAATGGGGCAGATTTATCAAGCTGTCTGAAAGTCTGAATATTCTCAGTTGCCCATGGCTACCAATCACAGCTCTCCTTTAAAATATTCATGAGCACTGGTAAAATGAAGCTGAGCAGTAATTGGTTGCCATGGGCAGCTTGGAATATTCCGACTTTCAGACAGCTTGATAAATCTGCCCCAATATGTATATAATGGTGCACATCCATCATTCTTTAGTGTCAGGTTGGATGATGGGGCCCCCTGACACTGCGGGCCTCATAGAGGCGGATACCACTGTAGTTACGCACCTGGTAGAGGACCTATCTATCAGTAATGGCTGGTAACTTGACAATGCGTCCTGCCTTTATGTGTAATTTTAAATGGTTAGATGTCCTTGTCTCATTTTTCACTTGTTTGCATCAACATATTAACATAGAGGGAACATTACATTTTCAATTATATAACTTGTCATATTGCCTGCCTTGCAAATGGGAAATTAATATATAGCAGGCAACGATTCAGCAGCGTCAAATTATCTTTAAAATTATTACAACACCAATCATGTCACTGCCAAGACATGATATAACAGTGAAGCCACAAGACAAGCCGCCAGATATGCCATCTTTGTTTAGTAACGGGTTGTAAATACCATGATACGTAGATGCTGCATTTCTATGGAGGATAGATACTATTCATATCTATGGAGATTTGTGGTGCCATGTAAAATGAATTAATAAAACACATACAGTTCAAATGATATAAGGTGAATTTTCTTCATTTTTTGTCAGAAATACAATTTATTTTGTCATCATTTTATGTGAAAATTCTTTTCCCTCAGAATTCTGACACTTCATTTTTCCACAACTATGAAAAGCTCACCCATTTGTGGTAGCCTGAAGTATCCCAGTCCCCAGAAAAATTAACCAAAGACAGAATAAGGAAGTTTTACATATGAACAATGTTGTAAAAATGGATGAATTGACAAAAATGAGGCATATGGAAATCATATGAAACAATAAACTTTGGCCTCAATATACCACAATATTCTGTGCCCCAAAATGATTACATTGTACAATAATTTATTATTCATCCTATCCCATCTTTCTAGATATGTTTCCAAACTATTGAGGTAGCCGTAAAAATGTCCAAAGCCCATAGGGGCAGATCCATTCATTTTGTCTTAAATTTAGGCTTAAAGCTTAGAAATAAACCTGTACGTGTGTGTGGCTCGTGATGAGTAATACATTTAGTGGATTTATAGACACTTTTCTCTAAATTTATTCTACATCTCTGATCTTTAGATTTATTTTTTACAACATTTTGGAGCATTTTGACACATCTGAAGCTACAAACTTTTCTGTGAAGTGAAGGCTAAAGCCCCAAATAAATATGGTGCATGGCATAGACATCAGAATTTGGTCTTAGGGCTCATGCACACAAATGGAATGGGGACTGTGATCACGGTCCCTATAGACATCTATGGCACCCTGTCATGGTGCAGTGAGCATAACCTGTCTCACCGCACCGTGCACAGAACAATATAGGACATGTCCTATATTTTGCTGTATACATTAACGGTCGCTAGTATTTCTATGGAAAGGGGAGGGGTGAGACGCGGTCACCCCTCCTCTATCCTGCAGCTGGCTGGATGGTCCACCAGGCTATGGCCCAGATGAACATCTGTTCGTGTGCAAGAGGCTTTAGTTCGGTAGATTTTGATAAATACATTAGCCCCATTACACATTTACACATTTTCTTCAACAGGGGCCATTCAGCATTGGTAACTTCAATTGGTATTTCTGTGTTTGTCTGCTTTTTGGGATCTGTTGGTTGTTTGGTGTTAGTTAACAGATATACGATTATACAATTATAACAGATTAACGCCTTTTTGTATAACCAAACAACTCAATCTTTGTTTCATCAGTCCACAGGACCTTCTTCTAAAATGAAACTGTTTTGTCCAAATGTGCTTTTGCATACCTCAGGCGACTCAGTTTGTGGTGTGCTTGCAGAAACGGCTTCTTTCGCATCACCCTCCCATACAGCTTCTCCTTGTGCAAAGTGCGCTGTATTGTTGACCGATGCACAGTGACACCAAGATGATGCCGCAGGTCTTTGGTCTGTGAATTGTCCTTGACTGTTCTCACCATGTGGTCTTCCATTTCCTTACTATGTTCCTCACACTCTGAGACAACTTGTTGTATCCTTCCCCTGAACAACTATGTTGAACAATCTTTGTTTTCAGATAATTTTGAGCCTCCTCAGAGGAGATTCAAATAGGAGAACAACTTGCAAGTGGCCACCTTACATACCTTTTCTCATGACTGGATACACCTGGCTATGAAGCTCATTGAGGTTACCAAACGAATTTAGTGCTTCAGTAAGTCAAATGATAAGGGTGCCCATACTTTTGCACCTGTCAAATTTAGTTTTAATGCATATTCCACATTTTCTGTAAGTACAATAAACCTCATTTTAATCCTGAAATATTACCGTGTCCATCAATTATTAAATATATCATATCATATATTGATAACTAAAAATGATTAAGATTAATAGGGGTGCCCAAACTTTTTCATATGACTGTAACTGTTACAGCTGCCTAGGCTAAAGTACAGTAAATTACCAATATCCCCAGGTACGTTTGGAACTAGGGGTCATCTGTAAGTCGAGTGTTCTTAAGTCAGGGGCAGCCTGTACCAGGTTTGCATGTTATCCCTTTTGAAAAGATAGGGTATAACAAACTGATAACAAAGGTCCGGAGGATATGGGTCCCGTTCTCCCAAATGAATGGCGCAGCAGGGCGACACCATTCAGTAGAAAAGGAGTTTCGGAAATCGCCAAGTATGGTGCATAACCGTTCTGTGGACAGAGAATAATTTGTAAACTTTGTACACCCTTTAATTAAAAACTGTTGTCGCATAACTTCACTTTAGAACCATTTTGGTTATGTGTATGATAGGTTCATGCTGATGTATTTGATTCTACCCTGCCAACAGGTGTGCACTTACATTGGACCACTTACCTACCATATCCTTCATCAGTTCTATTTAGCTTATAGGCTCTTATAGGCCTCTCTGCTCTGTATTATTGTTGCCCATTTCTTTTGATGACTTGTCATTACTTATAATGTTTTTTGGCTTACATCTATACCCTCTTTGCAGCTCATTGTGTCCTTGCTGTCGACAAGGTCAGACTTTTTAGCAAGAAAAATGAAAATTCAGTTTAACAAGAAGGAGGTTTACATGAATGATTCAAAAGAGACATTAAGATTGGAGCAGAAATGTCAAGTCTCGTGTGGGTACTCGCAGCTTCCGCAGGTGGCAGACAAATTAATTGTGTGGTGATGGCGCTATGTTTCCTGCCCTTTCATTTCTTTCATCCAAACAAGTCATTTTAGATTTTATTCACGGAACACGAGGTGCAACTTATTTACTTCTTAGAAGTTATCAGTGACTTCAGATTTAACCATTTGGCAATGAATCTGGGTAAAAGTGGTTACGAGCCGACCTAATAGGGGCTCAAGCTGGCATCTCTTGTATCTCTGACATTCACAAGGAGAAACGCAGCCACATGTGAGGCCCTTTTCATACACATGTGTGAAATATATCTTAGAATATATTAATAGGTAGTATACTGTTTATTGTTAATATCCCTTGTGATATACGGTATTGGTGACTTTGTGGTATTGAAGGGATTTAGAATGATATCTTTGCTGGTCTAGGGTAGTGAAAAGGTTTAAGCCAACAAGTGGGCTAGCGCAAGTAAAGTTAACATTAAAATTCCATAATTTTACTAGTAATCTCTGATATATAGAGACTATATGGTAGCATTCCTGTTTTAGAATCACATGTGAAAAAAATTTCCCAAAAAGTTGGGCTCTTATGCAACTGAACTGGCTATATAGAGTATATGCCTGCCTCTGAACACTTGGATCATGAACCAGGAGGTTCAAGATGATCTCAAAATATATCTCAGATTAAATGTTAATCTGATACAAAATAATAAAATAGCTGTGACTAGAATTTACAACTTTTGAAACTCAAAAATACCTTCTGCAATAAGGGGCATGACTTACAATACAGGCCACAATATGCCATCTACTGGTTTCTTTGGCTACTGTTTGACAGGAGCTGGACAGTTTATTACCCATATCCTAGAGAAGTAAAAGCACCACTTGATGAAGAGGGACAAAAAGTGTGTCCGACATTGCGCACCACAACATTTCAAACCATTAAATCATAGGCCATTCCTACTGTCACACCCCTTGACCCTCCCCCTAGAATTCCTACACCGTATAATACCCTGCTTTATGGCCCCTACATTGCTCCCCTTTTAGTGTGGCCCCCTTCTCTATTATATTTCTAATTGTGCCCATCTTCCTGAATTTAATTGTGGCCCTCCTCTCAATGTCCCCCCCTTCATTGTGGTCCTTTCTCTGCACCCACTCTCATTGTGGCCCAGCTCTTATTGTGACATACTTCTCTGTTACACATCTCATTCTGCCCCTCTCACTGTATCCCCTGCCGGTGTGTCCACCTCCCATGGTGGCCCTCCTCTCATTGTTCTCCTCGTCATAGTGGTCCTTTCTCTGCACTTTTTATTGTACCCACCCCCTCTGAATGTGGCCCTCTTCTCATTGTGCCGCCTCCTCATTGCTCTCACCCATACTTTAAAACACCCCCAATCCCATCTCCTTGCCCCCCCCCATACCTTACATTGTGGCCCCCCTCTCTGTTCCCTGTTTCATTGCGGTCTCCGCATCTCATTGTTGCCCCTTCTCAACTTTAATTGTGTAGTAAAATAAATAATGAACACCAGATATTCACCTCCCCTCATTACCCGGCAGCAGTGTTGCAGGGAGCTGATTGGTTCCTGTATCACCACTGCACACAGATGTAGCTGTAGCCCTGGACATACCGACAAGGGTAGTGGGACAGAATCCAAAATCTGGGACTATCGCCTAGAATCCGAGATAGTTGGAAAATAAGTTTACAAATAGGCACTTTTGATACAATTATCAAATGTTATTTTTCTCTCTGTGTTTTCAATTTAGATTTTTTTTGCCCCAATGGAATGAAAGAGCTTGAGATACACATATCTATTTTCATTGACCCCTGCTATGCATCTTCCACAAGAATGAACTTTTAATTTCAAGACTTCAAGACAAAACTTTTTATATAGGTGGACAAAAATAACTCTTTCTGTTTTATGTCTGGGGACCCAGTTATTTCCTTTCATGTCCTGGAAATGTTATGTCCTTTCTCCAGTAGATGTCTATCCTCAGAAGCCCTATTTGAACATGGCTTGTTTTTATGCATGCTGCTGGCCAAGATAGACTAAATAGCTTCCCATAAACTTTGCATCCTAAAGATATTTCCTGCATTCTTCCTCCTAAAGGGGGGCTTGTTGTTTGTAATTGTCTGTCTGTGGAATGTGGCGCTCCGGATGGGGGAGAGGCCTCGCTACGTTTATATTAACCGCATAAGCAACGCTGGGATCTCAAAGCACAGAATACAAACTCGGCACCCAGCAACTTCTCCTAACATGCTGACTTTAAAATATCATTAGCAGAACATTCCCTGGCCTTTTTTATGGGTAGGAATCATAGGTCAGTAATACCCAGCTGCACAGAGAGAAAAAAACATGTGAATGGGAAAAGCTTAGAGGAAATGCTGAGAGGAAAGGTCACAATCTGCTGACATATCTCCCTCTTGTGATTGAAAAAGCCTGAAATAGCTTAGTACATCACTGCTAGCCTTCAGGAAAAGAAACACTACAAGTTAGAATTCATGTCTTCTGATTTGCCACTGGACTGTTCAGGTGAAAAACGTAACAGGTCTCTAGAAGATTTAACCATTTTACTATGAAATCTGAGATGTTTGAGGGATATTTATATGTTAAGGGAACCACATGAGATCTCTAGGCTCTTTAATAATCATAGTGGCTCAATGTTGGGTGGACAGCCACCACAGATGGTGACACGTGTCACATTATAGACATAAGTTTGCCTTGATTCAGCCTTTGATAATGAAATATGCAGTTTTTGAGAGATTTTTAGATATTGAGAGAGAGATCTCTAGGCTCTGCTCAAGAAGCATAGTTGCTTAATGTTGGGTGGGCAGCCACCACAGATGGTGACATGTTTTATATTGTAGACGTTAGTTAATTAATTTCTGTTGAGCAGACTTACTCTAGTACAAGGTCAGGAAAACATATAGTGAGGTTATTATGAAGCTTCTCTAGACATAGTTGTTGAGCCTTTTTATAGATTAGGGTCATGGAATGAAAAGCTCATTACATTTTTCATATTTAGATTTGGCCTTGGTATTTAAAGGGGTCATTTGAAACAATCAAATTAATCTCATGTGGGTATCTACATTGACTATTCAAGACAGTAATTAAGAAGAAAATGATTCTCTATGGAAGAGAACGCATCTTTATGTTTCCTCTAAACCCCCTTTTTTAATATAAAATAATTTTTAAATGAACAATGAACTTATATCATTTTGTTATGTTGTTATAAATTACACAGGAGTCTTGTCAAGACACAGATTGGGACATAACTCTTGTGGTTACATTTGATCTATAGTACCCTAAGGGAGAACAACGCCACTGATATGATGGTTGGTGTTTAATACATTTTGGAATAAAACCTGGATCCTCAAGATATACTTCTACACACAAAACTTGGAAACGTTGACTGGGATGCTCAAAACCCCCAATACAAATGTTTTAACAGAACAATTAAATGTTAAACACCATTTTTGGCACTGGAAAGAAGTTGCTGGTCACTAGGGGCCAAGTGAAACTTCAACTTGTGCACTATTGTCAAATACATAGTAATAATCAGTTCAGTCTAAGATCAGTAGGGATAGGATTTACCAACCTATAAACCCTTTAGAGTACTTAAAGGGAACCTGTCAGCAGAAATTGACCCAATAACCCTCTTCCAGTAGGTGCCAAACAGCTGAACACCTTCCAGATCAAGTTTCTTTTATGACCCAGCGTGACGGCATCATCCAGAAAATCAACTTTGAAGTAAGAAGTAAACTGGTTGTAAAAAGTCAACGAGGCGGAGATTTTGCCACTGAAATCAAGCTCTCTCTTCCTCAGAAAGCCCCTTCACTGTAATTGATGGTCCTACATCCAGAGACATCAGTAACCAGATCTCCTGAAGTCTGATGCATGATGTCAATCACGGAGGAGGAGGTGTTAAGAGCTTCTCACTTTGACTTCAGTGTTATACTGCCCTCCTCCTTTACTTTATAAAACCAATTTACATTTCACTTCAAAGTTGATTTTCAGGTTGATGCCACCACACTGGACCATGAAAAAAACAATAACTAGAAGGTGTTAGCAGTGCCGTAACTTGGAGCTGATGGGCAAAGTCTGCGCCAGGCCCCCGACTATAATGTAGTAGTAATAGTCTTCTCATATGGGAAAGTGACACCATAAGGGCCCCCTAAACCTCTTGGGTGCGATCGAAACCTTTGCACCCCCTCAAGTTACGCCCTGGGTGTTAGGCTTTTTGACAGTAGAGGAGTTTATTAGGCCAGTTGCTTATTAAGGTTCACTTTAATGGTTCTCGTTGACCCATTACCTGAATAGGAATTGACTGGAATGGAAACAACCAGCGGCTCAACATATATTCCCAAGATGTAAGCAGCATTCAAAATGGATTTTTTTTTAAGTATACAGTATATTTGTGTATGCTTTGTGCAAAGATACAGCCTTGAGATTTAGCAAAAATGTTTAATTGAATATAATTGCTATCCAATTCTACAATCCTGAGTCAATTCTAAATGGATTCTTTTCAGATATATTTTCATTAGCTGCCCTACAGGTTCCCTTGCACTCCCGTCGAGTATTGTGCTATACTGCAGTAAACAAAAGGAGAAAAATAAGGCGCGCTACATACCAGGGAATCTTATAATTACTCTTCAGTCTTCAATCCATAAATGATTACACTGCATTTTCCGCAAACTTTTCATATGCAAAATTCACAGTGGGGAATGTGTGGTTTAAAAAATGTAAATCCTGTGTTTTTTGTAAGATAAATAGTCTTCAATGTTTGGAAACAGTCAGGATGAATATCTGGTACTCGGGAGGAGAATTTTCATGACTAGTATAATTCAGCACGGTAGTGGTTACCCATAATGGCTGAGTTTTAAAATTGTTGCATTGGCATATATAATCTATCCCAGGGTTAGGGCATGGGGTCCCTATGCCACTTTTATATGAATTTCTGACCCATTATGTTATAATACTGGAAATGTGTGAAGGACTTATTTCTGCAAAAGGTTTTGGTCTGGAGTGGTTGTTCATTTTGGGATCTGATGTGAATTTATAAGTCAAGACAAGACAGGGGCAGGTGCTGAGCTTTCCCAGAACCTCTGTCCCTGCCTATTTACCAGGCCCTGCAATAAACCACAGATGCAAACTGGACGATAGTCCCTACTCTGGGAATGTGCACAAAGATGGCATCTGGGTACAGAATGGTGAGGCATAGATTATTCAATCCTAAATCAACAGTCAGAGTATGCAACAACAAGCACATTATAGAAAATATTACTTCATGTAGCAACAGATAAGTATAACCAGCCCTGATTGGAGTCAGGAATAGGTATTTACGCTGTTCATGGATGCTACCCATCACTCAAAAAGCACTTGAAAGACACATGCAGCACTAAGATGTATTAAAGACATCTGCAGAGTAAAAGCTTGGTTTGGACTGGTCATAAAAAGTACTACAGAGCTGCACTTGAGTCCGTACCGAATACGTACATGCCCACTGCTAAGTGCCTGGTCTACTGGAGGACCCTTTTTATATTATTATTATCCATTGAGGCTCTGTGCTTTCCTATTATTAGGCTACACAAAAGCTGCAACCAGTATTCAGATTTCAGACAATGTAATGTCTAAGAGAATGAGAATTAACATTAGACAACATCGTACAAGTACAGTATATAAGAATTCTGTTTCAACAGGCCAAAGTTGAAAGTCCTTTTATCTGAATCTTTGAACCTTCTTGGTTTCTTCACATAATGCACATGTCTTCCTGCCCCTCTTTAGCCTATTGACATTTAGGAAAGCTATGAGTAAAACACGTGATCTATTTTGTAGACATCACCTCAAGCAATCCAGCAAGGACTTGAATTTGTTGATGCATGGTATACTTTTTTCATTATACATCAGGCTTTTTTGATGTGACTCTAAAGCAGAACATGATGTTTTCAATCAAGCACTAAAAGAATATGCTGGTTTCGTGATAATTCATTTCTTGTCCCTGTTTCCATGAATACCAGATACTTCAAGGAGATAAAACAAGAATACACATAGAAGATGTTCTCATTTTATAGGAATTTATACTTGCATATTCTAGAAGCTCAGACACTTTATAGACTTTCCCGGACTCTGGTTTACGGTTGTAAATAATGTATATAAAATGGAAATTTGTAGGATTGAGGTTTATAATTCAGAACTGTCACTCAAACAGTAGTGTTTGGAGGGTTATTATTAAAGGGACGCTGTCAAGATGTTCTCAAAATACCCATTTTTTGCCAAGTTTTTATTCTTAGGAATATTTAACTATGCTGGTATACATTTTTTTTTTTAATTCTTTTATTTTAAAAAAGTATAATATTCTGCAATTCTTACTCCTGAAATTCCAGTTTCCACATTTACATAATAAACAAAATAAAATCAGAAAAGACCATAAAAGCTCCATGGAAAACAACAATATTGCCTCACACCTTCTGGCTCCTCCTGTAGTCCTGGTAGCCAAGTAGGTGTCACTTTAAAATAGCACTGAGCATGGCGCATCCTGGGCTGTCTTGGACCGCAGGAAGAAGCCTTGAGTCCTATCTGGTAAATTATGTTCTGGGTGCACACAAAAAGGGCTCCGAGTGCCACCTCTGGACTAGATAATGTAAACGTTTTTTTACTCCATCTGGAGTATGGAAAACTCTCCAGAGACTTCAATGAGTGGGCTCTAATCCATTGCTTAATGTGGACACGAGGCTGCTGTAAAGCATATCACTTAATGCTGGTAAAAAAGCTTAAGCAAGATGGCAGCCCCCATAATCATGGTCAGTACAATAAAAAATCTATATGAAAATTATCAACATATTTCTCACGTTATTTTCATTATTATTATTATTTTTCATACTTATTATTGAGACTTATATAAACTATGGGGGTAATTTATCTTAGGCTTGTCTCTTTTTTTTCTCTTATATTTGTGACTTGTACTTTTAAGAAAGAAGTAGTTTCTCATTGCAACCTTTCTGTGTTCAGTAATATATAACATTATAAAGTCTAAGATATAGCTCTTGCTGTTTTTTTTTTCAACTTCTCTAAATATTGCTGAATTTGCTAGGACATCCGCTTCTGGGAATATTGCATATTGTGTTAAATATTTTGGATCAACAGCAACAAGATCATTGTTGTTGCATTTCCTCCTTGGCACCTGAATCATTCAAACTACCATCTACAAAAAATTCAGCTTTTATAGAGGTGGTCCTACTTGCTGATGATCAATTATTCCAGGGAAATTGATCGGTAGCACCTGTTTTATTAATTTCTATGGAAGATGTAAGGGCTTAATTGAATTTTTATACACTGTTTTCGTATCTTGGTATAGTTTTTGTTAAAAAAAATTATGAACATCACAAAACATCACGTGTTCATATCATCTAAAGAACGAGCGGGAAGAACTGGCGCATTGTGCCCTGTATACCATGCAGGATATACTAATAGGCTATACTAAGAGAAACTGGTGCACGCTATAGTTATTGAACTGGCACTGGGACTTTTAGATGTCCTAATTTGTAAATTCTGTAATATGTGAAATTGTGGAATTCAAAGAGGATATAGCATCTCATGACTTCACCACAATAGTAGCATAGACTATACAAGATCGCAAAATGGAATAAACAGGAGGGAATTTAACAATACGTCTCTGGTTATGTCCAGGGACGGTTTATGTGGTAGGCTCCCGGGGTGAGGCTCACCCCAGGTCTCCTACCACTTTTCCCATCAAGTGTTGGTGATTTGGGCAGTAGCCAGTAGGTTTATGTCTATGGCAGAGCAGGGAACGTAGTCCACAGAGTGCACAGGAAGTTGGCATCCTGACACAGGTGGCGCTGTGATGTCACAACTGCGCCACCTTCGCAACTATTATGACATCCTGAGAGAAGATGGGGCATTGGGGCAACTGGGGAAGATGAGTAGAATTTTATTATTTCATGTAGGGCTGTATATGTATTACAGAGCATGGGGTAGATGTACTGGGCAGAGAGTGGGTGTGTATATATATATATATATATATATATATATATATATATATATATACTCACCGGCCACTTTATTAGGTACACCTGTCCAACTGCTCGTTAACACTTGATTTCTAATCAGCCAATCACATGGCGGCAACTAAGTGCATTTAGGCATGTAGACATGGTCAAGACAATCTCCTGCAGTTCAAACCGAGCATCAGTATGGGGAAGAAAGGTGATTTGAGTGCCTTTGAACGTGGCATGGTTGTTGGTGCCAGAAGGGCTGGTCTGAGTATTTCAGAAGTATTTCAGAAGTATTTTCCGATCTACTGGGATTTTCATGCACAACCATCTCTAGGGTTTACATAGAATGGTTCGAAAAAGAAAAAACATCCAGTGAGCGGCAGTTCTGTGGACGGAAATGCCTTGTTGATGCCAGAGGTCAGAGGAGAATGGGCAGACTGGTTTGAGCTGATAGAAAGGCAACAGTGACTCAAATCGCCACCCGTTACAACCAAGGTAGGCAGAAGAGCATCTCTGAACGCACAGTACGTCGAACTTTGAGGCAGATGGACTACAGCAGCAGAAGACCACACCGGGTGCCACTCCTTTCAGCTAAGAACAGGAAACTGAAGCTACAATTTGCACAAGCTCATCGAAATTGGACAGTAGAAGATTGGAAAAACGTTGCCTGGTCTGATGAGTCTCGATTTCTGCTGCGACATTCGGATGGTAGGGTCAGAATTTGGCGTCAACAACATGAAAGCATGGATCCATCCTGCCTTGTATCAACGGTTCAGGCTGCTGGTGGTGGTGTCATGGTGTGGGGAATATTTTCTTGGCACTCTTTGGGCCCCTTGGTACCAAGTGAGCATCGTTGCAATGCCACAGCCTACCTGAGTATTGTTGCTGACCATGTCCATTCCTTTATAACCACAATGTACCCAACATCTGATGGCTACTTTCAGCAGGATAATGCGCCATGTCATAAAGCTGGAATCATCTCAGACTGGTTTCTTGAACATGACAATGAGTTCACTGTACTCAAATGGCCTCCACAGTCACCAGATCTCAATCCAATAGAGCATCTTTGGGATGTGGTGGAACGGGAGATTCGCATCATGGATGTGCAGCCGACAAATCTGCGGCAACTGTGTGATGCCATCATGTCAATATGGACCAAAATCTCTGAGGAATGCTTCCAGCATCTTGTTGTATCTATGCCACGAAGAATTGAGGCAGTTCTGAAGGCAAAAGGGGGTCCAACCCGTTACTAGCATGGTGTACCTAATAAAGTGGCCGGTGAGTGTATATATATATATGGACTTGGTGTGTGTATATATGTATTAGTGGGAGGGGAGACTGTATATATATGTATTACTGGGGGGAACACTGTAATAGATGTATTACTAGAGTGGTTGGCGGCTGTATATGGATTTATTACTAACGGTTGGAGGCTGTATATAGATGTATTACTTTATTACTATTTTTTCACTCTTTGTAGCCAATTGTAGCCAATAGATATTATTATCAGTTATTTTTCTTGCAAAATTAATGTACACTCTGTACCCCATCTTGACAGAAATAAATTAACTCAGATGTGAGTTAAATATGAGTGTCACATAAAAGGGTCTGAATACTTATTTCCATGTTTTTTTAAGAAAGTATGAAACTTATTATAAAACTGAAGGTTCACTAAGCAAATAATGTAGATCCTTGGGACCACTTATTGGCCCACATTTACTAAAAACATGCACCTGTTTCTGCAAGTTCCAGAGGTGGGGACCATATCTATGGAAACATAAGAGGCAGGGTCGGACTGGGGTGCCTGGGGCCCACCAGTGAAATTGATTTTGACTACTACACCTACTACTACATAGAAATATTCTGGGATAAGGGAATTTCTAAGCACTAGCAGGGGCAGTGAAGTAAAGGATAATGGTGATGCTATCTCAGGGCATTAATGTTAGGAATAGTATAAGTGTTACCTCTGGTTACCCGGGTTTCTGCTGGTGGCTGGGCTGTGGTTAGAGATAGTATAAGAGTTACCCCTGGTGTCCCGGCTTTCTGCTGGTGGCTGGGCTGTGGTTAGGGATGTAAGTGTTCGCACTGCACACCAACCTTCCTGAAAACCTTTATAAGAACTGATGACATTTACCCTACTCTGGTGTCCCCGCACCACATAGACAAGTCACCCCTTGCTCTCTGACGCTATAGATATAACAGTACATAAGCAGAGAGATTTCTCCCAGTAGAAGGTTAGTCAGTGAATACAATACTGATCTGACACAGAAAGAAGTAGCATCTAGTACCTCATAGGTGACATGTCTTCTCCTTCATGTCCAGAATCATCGTAAAATCTGGTTGCAGAATTTTATGGCAGATGTGTTCAGCTCTGGGATGCAGATCCCCCTCACTGCGCCCCTAAAAATACCACAGTTACTTACAGTATAATGTCACTATAATGTAATACACACTGCCCCCCCTCCAGATTTTAATAAGGCCCCCCATACTGCCACCCCCCCCCCCTCCATATTTTTTTAAGGTCCCACATACACACTGCTATTCCCACCTCCATATTTTATTAAGCCCCCCCCCCCATGCACGCTGCCATTCCCCCCCTCTTTACTCTATTAAGGCCCCCCATGCACACTGCCATCCCCCCTCGATATTTTATAAAGTCCCCCCCTGAAATAGATTCTGGGGGTCCGCCTACCGCTACACGGAAATATTACCTATATATACTTAACTCGTTAGCGTAGCTGTACGGCGCTGGGACCTGCGATTAGCGCTCAGCGGCTACCGCTGACATCCTGGGTAACACCGCGGCATTTAACTTGCCTTTGGAGGGGGTCTTTCCCCCACAATCGGCCCCCCCCCCCCGCACCGTTTTCAGGGGGAGGGGGCGCTGATCATTGCTATGGCAGCCCTGCAAACGGAGGAACCTGCAATAGCTTCAAGTGTCTGCAGGGCCAGATTAAAGGTCCTAGCAGTATGGAGCACCTCATTTAGGACAGGGGCCCCCCAGCTTGGCAGCCGATGCGGAGCCCCTCTCAAAACAATATTTGTAACGAGATACCACATACTTAGACTACATTCACATGAACGTATGCCCGCTGTCCAGTGCTGGTAAGGAGGAGGGATGTACGCTGCACAAACTGGGAAAGTAGGACATCTTTTCCTTGTGCACTGAGAGGTACGATGCCAAACATGTTGGGACATATATGGGGACATATATACGACCGCAAGCTTGCGGCCTCATATACACCCCATGGACGGTCATGTAAATGTGGCCTTATACTGTTTCAAATATCAGCCCAAGCTCTAGAGATTTTAGAAACATTGGTATCTTTAGTTTTAGATTGGTTTATAAATTCCTACCTATCAGTAACTAAACCAATTCCGATTTTGGTCCATGACAAACCAAAAAATTCTCCCGCTATACTTTTACCAAATAATGATACCACAATAGGCAGTCCCTACTTAAGAACCACCAACTTACAGACGACCCCTAGTTACAAACGGACCTCTGGGTGTTGGTAATTTACTGTACTTTAGCCTTAGGCTACAATAAACAGCTTTAATAGTTATCTAATGTGTCGGAAATGAAGAGTTATTCCTGGTTCGTATGACAACTCAACATTTTTTAAAAAACAATTGACACAGAGACACAGAACTGGGGTTACAATGATAAAGTATACAACTTACATACAAATTCAACTTAAGAACAAACCTGCAGTATCTATCTTATCGAGGACTGCCTGTACTGTTACCAATTAAAACTATGACAAGACCAATATTCCAAACAATAGCGCTACAATTTCCAAATAATCCCTCCAAACTGCGACCCACAGCATCACCACAACATAAAGGAAATAACAACATCCTGATAATGAAGACAAGACTCTATACACAGACCAGTATTACCAATAATTTACCACATATAAACTCCACTTACTGATGATCTTTACCGCCATATTGTTATTATACAAACACCACGAGCACAGAATAATATCACTAATGATACCTCTGTACAAGGCCCAAATAATACCATTACATCCTGATTATTACCACTACATAATGACCGAATAATACTGCAATACTAAATGATAACCTACACACAGACCAGTATGTACCACCATATAATGACCATATAGTAGTAGATATTAGTTCTGCACAGAGGCTGCAGTGTAATCCAATGACTTACAGGTGACATCCCCGATGTTGTCTCTTCCCTTCTGTCTGATCTTCTGGGTGACTTCTTCCATCCATGACTCTCTGCGGGTTTATAAAACAGACATCATCCTATATAAACCTCACACCTGACCCTCACATACACAACTGACCACACTGTGCCCCCACATATATTATATATACCCTCATATATCCGCAAAAAAAACGACACCACCAAAAATTTTTGTACAGGAGGTTTTATTTTTTTTAAATGTATGAAAACATTATAAAACCTTTACAAATTTCTTATCCCCGTAATCGCACCGACCCAAAGAATAAAGTAGACCTGTCATTTGGGCCGTACAGTGAAATCCGTAAAATCCAAGCTCACAAGAAAACGTCATAAATGCGTTTTTTTACCAATTTCACTGCATTTGGAATTTTTTTCCCGCTTCCCAGTACACGGCATGGAATATGAAATACCACCATTTTGAAGTTTAATTTGTTACGCTGAAAATAAGCCATTACACAGCACTGTACATGGGAAAATAAAAAAGTTATAGATTTTTGAAGGTGGGGAGAGAAAAATGAAAATGCAAAAACCAAAAAGGGCGGCGAAGTTAAAGGGTTAATATACTACACCCCCCTCCCCCCCTGTCAACCATTTTATATATTGGGCCTTAAATAATTAATAAATATACTGGTACCCCCATAATTAATGAATATGCTGCCTCCATGATAATTGATAATAACTAATAATAATAATATAATAATATTAGAATTAATTAATTATTGTATATATTCGGCCCCCGGGCCCCACCATCTTTTACTGCTGTTAGTAAAAATAAAAAATCTTGTAATCACCTCAGACTGCCTCAAGTTCCCGCGTTTTCATTCTTCTTGCCGCAGCCGGCAGGAAGAGATGCACGGCCGCGTGATGATGTCCTCACGCGGCCGCGCATCCAAGTTTAAAGGTGCTCCAATAGCGCCAATCCAGCTCTGGGTGTCTGGGACAGGGGCCCACCAGGGAATACCCCCGCCAGGCCAGTCCGAGCCTGTTCTTGCCCCCTGCCTGTGAACTTTTTAAAAACCTGCAAACTTTCATTCGGACCTGCTGTAGTGTTGCCCGGCACCCACACAGACAACTGATAAATTAAGAAGCAGGATACGGTGGGGGGCTGATGAATCAGGCGGGACACGGTGGGGGGCTGATATATCAGACGGGACATGGTGGGGGGCTGATGTATTAGGCGGGACACGTGGGGGGCTGATGTATCAGGCGGAACATGTGGGGGGCAGATGTATCAGGTGGGACACGTGGGGGGCAGATGTATCAGGCGGGACATGGTGGGGGGCTGATGTATCAGGCGGGACACGTGGGGGGCTGATGTATCAGGCGGGACATGTGGGGGGCTGATTTATTAGGCGGGACACGTGGGGGGCAGATGTATCAAGCGGGACATGATGGGGGATTGGCTTTTATCATATCTTGGCGCACAAGCACTGGCATATAATAAATTCTCCCCATAGATTTGTTTTATATCCTATGGTTATGCTGTATATGTCTGCAACGGAAAATGCCGTGAACCATTCAACCTACAAAGCTTACAAGTGTGCATCAAAAAGAGCTGCTTCCTCGACAAGTTGAAAACCTAAAGAAAGTGACCCTGACAGACCTCTAGTAACTGTGAGAGGGAAATGGGTACAGGATAAGAAAACCAAAAGCATGACACACAACTTCAGAAGAAGGTCAAACCAGGCAATGAAAACACAGGCAGTGGCTGATACTTGGCAAGCTTAGATGCTGCTCGTGCATAAAATATCATCAGTACGGATAATATTGATGTCCAAAAGAAATCAGGTGCATATTATACACATTAAATGGGGGAAATTATTACGCCTTGTACACATTGGGGAACATTTACTAAGGGCCATGCGCCAGTTTTCTGTCAGACTTTGCACGTTCTTTCTGGTTCTTTCTGCTTGTGCAGGTATTTAAGAAGTGTCTGAGACATATTTCTGCACTGATGGGGGCGTTCCGGTGCTCAGTCGGACCGTGCACCAGATTTCACATGCAAAGTCCACCAGAATTGTGTTGCACATCCCATGTTAAAGGTGATCCAAAAAAAGTGATGCACTCTGTCGGAGCAGTGCAGGGACTTATACACTATGTACTATACACAAGCAAACTGCACATAGTGCAGTAAATGCGCCTCATTAACTATAGCTTGCATCAGATTCCTGGCATAGTTAATAGCGCAATTCTATGCCAGGCCAAACCTGGCATGGAATTAATCCGGATGCACAGTATACCAAGAGGCTGGACCATCTTGGTATATAGGGAGGTAGAGTATCACCACTGGCGCAAGATGCATAATCATGATAAATTCTCCCCATTGTTTCTGTTGTGAAAGGGCAATGGCCAGTTCTAAATGAATGTTGGTGACAGAGGTAACAAACACATTGATGCCTCAGTAAAGTGATAACACACATAGTGATGTCATAGTACAGAGATTACACACAGTGATGTCACAGTACAGGGATGTCACAATATAGGGATAATACACACAGCGATGTCACAGTACTGGAATAATAAACGGTGATGTCACAGTACAGAGATAATACACACATTGATTTCATCATAGAAGAAAAATACGCACATTGATGCCCCAGTACAGGGATAATACACACAGTGATGTCCCAGTACAGGGATAATACACACAGGGATGTCACAGTACTGGAATAATAAACGGTGATGTCACAGTACAGGGTCATACACACATTGATTTCATCATAGAAGAAAAATACACACATTGATGTCCCAGTACAGGGATAATACACACAGTGATGTCCCAGTACAGGGATAATACACACAGGGATGTCACAGTACAAGGATAATACACATAGCGATGTCACAGTACAAGGATAATACACACTGTGATGTCACAGTACAGGGATAATACACACAGTGATGTCACAGGACACGGATAATATACACGGTGATGTCACAGTATACGGATAATATCAAGTAAAATTCGGATTTCTGCTGCACACTGATTTGATTAGAGGGTCCAGTCACACTGTTGAGTTTCAAGTTTAGGATTATTTATTACACAAACTTTAATTGTGACGTTTCGGTCTACATTAGACCTTCATCAGACTCAGTTTGTATATCATAGTAGGGCTTGAGGTGTTTGCATATTGCAATGGGGCACCGTGGAGCAGGAATGGCGGTCGTAGCCGCTCTGGGAAGAAGGTGCGTGGTCGAACGAAAACCCGACGGATTCGGAAAAACCGCCGCATTTTTAAAAAAAAATTGGTCGCACACGCCATACTTGCATGCACCAGGAAGAGATCAGTGAACTCCGACGCAACTCGGCGGACCTCGGCACAGCAGCGACACCTGGTGGACATCGGGCGCAGGACCGAGAAGCCGCCGCTGAAACGCGAATGGACCGGGTAAGTATATGTGCCCCAATGTGATACATACACAGATAAAATAAGACTTTACAGAGCAATAACATAATCAGATGAAACAATAAGAATGAGGCAACACCTTACAGTCTATGACAAAGATGGGGTGACACGGAGGGTGACAGTGCTTGTATAATGATCCCGCCATTCTTTAAAAAGGATAAAATAATTAAATAAATAATTCTGAATGAACTAATCATCATCTGCTTCCTATATTCACCGAATCCATGGTCCGCAGAGTAACCTTTTTAATGAGGAGTACAGTACACAGAGTTGGCTAGTGAAAAAAAAGAGTTGAAGTTTCGTGAAGTTGGCCAATGTTACAGCCCAGTCTCAGCAGATGGGTTTTTAGGGCACATTTGAAACTTTGGTTTCCGGGATAAAGCATTCCAGAGAATTGGTGCAGCTTGAAAGAAGTCCTGTAGACTTTAATTTATGAAGACAATAATCTTAGATCTATAGCAGATTGAAGGGCATGGGTTGGACAAAAGTGTGATAGGGTTGTCAGCTTTCCAACCCAAAAATACTGGCTGTTTTATTTTTTTATTTAAAGTCTCTCTCAAAATATAAAGATCCTACAACGAATAAGCCATGTATAATCTAAACCTTAATCAAGACTAAAGGCCAAGTAAATTTTTTTAATTTTTCAGGCATTGGAGAAAAAAGCATACTTACCCTTCATTTCAAAGAGTATGTAAGTGTACATACCCTTTAAAAATGGGCTACGTATGCTTATGCAACCAGGATTTTACTCCATTGCCAAAAATGACCTGCAGCCCTATGAAAAATAACAGACAAGCAAGATAATTAGAGGCTGAGAAGTGAAGAACATAAATGTTCCACATTTTCCCAAGTAAACATTTCAAGGGAGTAATAAATTCCCCTTACATAACTAACATTTAGCAGCAGACCCTTTGTTCAGCTGATGGGTCATGTGTGAGTCACAAGGTTAAGTGAATCAATGGAAAGACTTTGCTGACAATATTTTTCTCTATCCTGAATGTATGATAAATTCACAGACCACTTGTGAAGCTGGCCTTGGAGCAGATTAAATATTGATAGGGGGTTCATATTAATAATCTGAACTGTGCGTGCAGGTGTAACAGTAAACTCTGTATCAGTATAAAACTTTCCATAGCAAACAACTACTGCTATAAGGCCATAGCACATCATACCATCATTGAGCGAAGTGATAGAATTACTTTTACCTACAGTCACCACTAGAGGGAGCTCAATGAAAAAATAAATAACTATAGCAGAAAATAAATTCTAGGTTTTATGCAAAAAAATTCATCAGACATTGGGGCAGATTTACTTACCCGGCCCATTCGCGATCCAGCGGCGGGTTCTGCACAGGATTCGGGTCCGGCCGGGATCTATGAAGGTAGTTTCTCCGCCGTCCACCAGGTGGCGCTGCTGCGCTGAAAATCATCTCAACGCGCCAGAATGCACCACCTCGGACTAGGTGAAGGTAAGCGCTTCCCAAGCGACACTTTTTCGGTTTTTAAATGCGGCGGTTTTTCCGAATACGTCGGGTTTTCGTTCGGCCACGCCCCCCGATTTCCGTCGCGCGCAAGCCGGCGCCGATGTGCCACAATCCGATCCCGTGCGCCAAAATCCCGGGGCAATTCAGCTACAGTCGGCGCAAATCGGAAATATTCGGGTAACACGTCGGGAAAACGCGAATCGGGCCCTTAGTAAATGACCCCCATTATTTTTTCTCTTACAATTGTAATATCTGATTGAGTGGTATAGGTCAATCAATGGGTATGAATTTCTGCCCCCTCATTGAGCAGTGTCTCATCTGTGACAAAGCTATAAAAGAGAACAAAGCCAGAAGCACAGAATTAGTTTGATGCAACATTTAAAAAGAACCTGCCCATCACCACCACAAACCACACAAAGTACCTTTTGCAAGTCTTTATACATGTTCTACTGATGTATCTATTCTTGTGATTAGAGCAAACAACCGAAAATTTGTTTATTGATTTTCTCTGTTCCAGTCATGGGGGTGGAGAGCTGCAGTATACAATATGTACCCCCACCTCTTCACTGACACTGCAAACCCAGCTCCCTCACTGAGGGTAAGGAGCAAGGCTGATTTCACTTCATATAGCCAGTGTGTCTCTTGACCCCTGTTTTCCTTAAAGAGTGCTTAATGATGTAGCAGAATTGAGTCTCACAAAGCCACTGACTCTCATATGCTCCCCGACCCTCAGGAATTCTCTTCAGAAAGTTACATGTCTCTCTCTCAACATTCAAGCAAGACATTGTGTAGCATTTTGTACCCCTGATAATAAGTAAACAGACCTGTATATATTTCTAGTTGAATATAGGCAGACGGTCCATAAGTACTAGTTTCCTCAGCACCGTGGTAGCTTTGAGACCTGTCAATCAAAAACAAGAAGGCAGGGCAGTGCAGGGAACAAAAAATATGCAAGACTCACTTACTGAGATTGTACTCACTTCAGGTGAGTAGCATATAATATACAAACTAATTGCAGCCATGAAGAGCAACCACTAAGGAATAAATGGCAATAAAAGGCAATTATCAAGATTTGTCCGGTGGCCTTTCTAGTCGATTCACTACCACTGTGCTATGTAGCCTGATTGGTTTTACCTGTGTTTTTGTTGCTGGTGATTCTGCATTACCTGCTGGTATTTTTAAGTCTCAGCTGTGTTAATTTGTATTTACTTTCTAAGTAGCTTGTTTCTTTGACTGTGGTGAGAGATTCTGTGAAGTTTGTCTTTTTCTCTTGTACTCACTCACCACTTTCCTTTCTGTTTCCAGCTGTCTGTGTTTATTTTCTAGTAAGTGTTTTTTGGTTATTTTGGTGCTCTGGTTATTACCCACTATTCCTGTCCGCTTCATTGCCCTTCTTCCTGCATTCAGTCTTAGTTGTATGTTTGTGTGCATGCAGGGATTGCTTGTTCAACAAATTTTTACTTGCAGCAATTGTGTTAGTACACCAGACCCTAGTATCCTTTAGTCCTTTTCCCGGCTATCTGGAAAGGTCTTTGTGTTGAGATAGAGAGAGTTGTCGAGTCCGGACTAGCCTGGGTAAGCTCACCATCACCCACAGGCAGGGACTAGCTTAGCCTTAGAGTAGGGGACAGTTTTCCCTTCCCTGTTTCCCTAGTTTTTGCTGTTCTCTTTATGCAGTTTCCTGCTTCCGTGTAAACCATTACAGCAATGCTTTTAAATCATAGTTTTTAATCAAGTATTTAATTTGGGTGGGTTAATTTGAATGGAAGTTTCCCTTTAGAGGATTTGTATGAGAGTGAAAAACTTGGCTACTTTCATTTGGGAATAGCACCGCACACATATTCATGAGCTATATATGATATTAAAGCTTAGCTCCATCTAAATGAATTTTCTAATCTAAAAACAAAAAAAAGATGAAGCCTAAGTAATATCTGTCAATTACCACAGCTAATTTGCTTGTTGACAGTTTCGAAATAGCAATAGGTATTTTTATGGAACACTGCAATGTCTATCAATGTGAATTGTTATTTCATGGGAAATTAATTTCTTAAACCGATAAGTTGGGATTTGTGACAGATACAACTTAGGATAAGGAATATAGTAAAAGATCTTCTCAAAGTGTTGAAGAATATCAGCCATATTGTTCTGTGTCTGGCTGTAACGCGGATGCTACTCTCTGAGCCTTGTCTGCAGTAGATCAAAACAGTGTTAAAGTAAATGTACCACCAGGATGAAGGGTTCTAAACCAAGCACACCTACATGTAGGTGTGTGCCTCTTCTGGAAGGATCCACTCTTCTTTTAGCTTCTTATACCCTTGTTTTAACAAGAAAACACGCTTTTGAATAATTTTTAAAGCTTTTTTTCAGAAATTCCACAGGGGACCAGAAGCAGAGTTAAGAAAAAGAACATATACCTACCCTGGTCTAGCTCCCATTTTCAGTGTTACTATACTTCCAGTCTTTGGGCCTGCACCTGGTGAGAGGTTCCACAGTGTCATGGGACCCACTCCATCCACTTCCTCAGACCACAGGATTTTATCTTTGATTTCAAGGAGACTCCACTTCCTGTGTTGTCCATTGTCCACTTCCTGTGCTCACTCATTGGATGAAGTAAGTCCCGTCAACCCCAGGAACTTCTGAATGGGTACACGCTCATAAAACAGAAGTACTGGAGGATGGGACAATAAAGAGAACCTGTCAGCAGAAATTGACCTAATAAACCACTACCAGTATGTTGTCAAGCAGCTGAATACCTTCTAGGTCAGGTTATTTTTCATAGTCCATTGTGGTGGCATCATTGAGAAAGTCAACTTTGAGTATAAATTGGTTGTATAAAGTCAAGGAGGTGGAGATTTTAACACTTAATTTAAGCTCTCTCTTTCTCAGAACGCACCTTCATTGTAATTGATGGGCCTGCACCCAGAGACATCACTAACCAGATCTTCAGAAGTCCTGTGCATGATGTCAATCACAGAGGAGGAGGCGTTCTGAAGCAGGGAGAGCTTGGCTTCCATGTTAAACTCTCCGGCTGCTTAACTTTATACAACCAATTTACATCTCACTTTCAAGTAAATTTTGTGGACGATGGAACCAAGCTGGGCCATGAAAGATATATGATCTGGAAGGTGTTAAGCTGCTAGACAACATACTGGTAATTGTTTATTAGACCAATTTCTAATGACAGGTTCCCTTTAAGGTTTCTATCTGGGTTGGAGGCTCCATCACTGATTCCATTAGGAAACTATCACCAATCTTGCATGGAGGACTTTGTCACTGACAAATACATGAATGAAAGCCTAATAAAACCCAACATAGTCAATTAGATATTTGACCACTGTTGATGTCTACCATTTTATACATGCATTGTTCTGCTCCTGTGTGAACAGATTGTAAATATGATCATAACCTGGCTCTATGCAGGAATTCTACAAGTCTGTGCAAAATTAAATGCAGACAACGCTACAGACTGATAAACTGTGATTGTAAGTCTTATTTATCTTCTTTATTCATTTCTTGGTTTAATATCCTTTTGAGCAGCAAATCCCAGTAGAGAAGAATCTTTCTTTTTCCTGTAAATAGTAGAATGTTGTATTTTTAACCATATTAATCAATGATGTCTGGATACCTGACTTCCCTTATAGTAATTCCCCATCTCCATTCAATGCAACACGTGATCCTGCTGAGAAATTGTCCTGATACATTCCTGCTGGACACCAGAACAGAAGAATCTGTATTTTCCTTGCACTTCATCCACCTCCATTATTTCATTCTGAACCGTGGAGACATCTCCATCACCATCCCTGACATAAGAAATGAATCTAAATTCTGTTCTCTCTTCCAGCCCCATGTTTCATTATCCCTACGTGTCAGCTTGTCATGTAGTCTCCATTACAATACACGTGGAAGCCACTCCGCACTGCTGCCTCCTTATCACTTCTTATATTTGCCTTAGATGCCATATAATCAGTTATACATAGATACATGGGGTAAACCTTACACAGATAATAACACTGATTATAGTCAATACCCGGTCCTTGAGTCGTTTTCATTTTCTTAGAAGAACCTGTAATTTCTTAGAAGTATTTATGTCTCACAGGATAACAGGCCCCCTATTCAAAATCTATAAAAGGACCCCATATCCCAGGTGTAACCACAGCCTAATCCTTCCTATATTTACTGACGGATGTGTGATGCTACTTCATCCTTAGTACGAGTTCAGAAAGATTTGTGGTGTTTATATTGTATCTATTTATTTTATACTTTTATGTACCAATGTATATATTTTAAGAAAAAGTCTGATAAACTGTATCCAGTCTATGTAATCTTCTAGAAGAAGCAAAAATCTCTCTCCAGGATGATACAAAGTATTGTTGCATGTAAAATGTATCAGCCTCAAATCCATCTCCCAGTACAGTATGGATATATAACAAAAGGGAGTGCAGAGGGTTTGGCTGTATTCAGGATCCATCAGAAATTGGCCTAATACACCTCCAGCAGTATGTCGTCTAGCAACTGAGCAGCTTTTAGATGATATTTCTTTCATGGCCCAGTGTGGTGGCATCATCCAGAAAATCAACTTTGAAGCGGTATGTAAATTAGTTTAATGAAGTTAAAGAGGCAGAGAGTTTAACACTGAAGTCAAGCTTTCCCTTCCATAGAACACCCCCTTCACTGTTATTGCTGGTCCTATGTCCAGGGACATCATTGACTAGATCTCCTAAAGTGTGGTGCATGATGTCAATCACATGGTAGGAGGTGTTCAGATGCAGGGAGAGCTTGACATCAATGTTAAAATTTCCTCCTCCCTGACTTTAAACAACTAACTTTAAAGTTGATTTTCTGAATGATGCCACCAAGCTGGGCCATAAATGAAGCCGCTTAACTGCCTGACAACATACTGGTAGTGGTTTATTAGCCCAATTTCTGATGACAGGTTTCCTCTAACAAACACTTTGTACCCACTTTAACAGTAGAAGACACAAGTATAATTAAAGACTAACTAAACCTTTGAAATTTTGTTTTTGAATTCAGAAATGAAACGAACAGGTAATAATAGTTAACATTTCATTTTACTTCAATAAGGTAAGCTGCTTCTCTGTACCTTATTGCTGCATCTGGGAGAAATTTATTGTTTTGATGGTTGCTTAGTTTCTGGTGTGTAATGATGAATCCAGGTTTCATGAACGGTGACAACTCGATGGAAAAACTCCTTCGGATCTCACTTAAATTGCTCCAAACACTGCTTCGAAGTTAACAGCCGCATCCGCTTGTTGTCCACCGCGAGCAATCGCGACACCCATTGGGCCGACAATTTTTTAATCGCCAACTTATCATGTAAAATATTAATTGTTATTTTGGTCGACACACCTACGGCCTCTGCTACTATGCACACTTTCGTTTGTCGATCAGCAATTATCATGTCATATTTGAATGACTTCCACGGTAACCATGTCTGCCGGGCGTCCTGGTCGCTCCTCATCAAAAATGGATGTTCGCCCACATTTACATTCGTTGACCCATTATCTAACTGTGGTCATAGATGGTGAAGCATCCAGGTTTGATTTTATCTCTTCACATTTTTTCCCATCGAAAAACAAAAAACTAATTACCGAACGATACTGCTTCCATCTTAGCGAAAATCACAAAACACGTCTGCCAAATCCAAACTAACCAATCAGTCTGCAATTTGTTTTGCCATCGTTTGATAGATGGCAGCACAGGATGATAACACCAACTTCCCACAGGAACGCCCTCTGTCGTCAAACACGGGTACTTATTGAACGGCCCTCGTGTATTACAAAGTTTATTATTATCATCTGCACTATATAATTGTGCAGTTTGGTGGAGAGTTAAGATATGCTTTAATGGCCCTTGGTAGGTGGAGGGCTCTTAAAGAGTCATGCATAGATATCGTGCATGAAATTTGAAATGATTTGAAATTACTTTTATATTTGCTCTGTACAACTATTTTGAGTATGTTGTTGGAGGAAGCCAGAAGATTTCCTCACTTACAAATGCGCTAAGATAACTTTTACTACTCTTAGGCCCGTTCCACACTTGCGAGTGTGATGCGATGAGTGCATGCTGTCGGGATTGCACGGCCTGAACGCTGCAAACGGGGAGTGAACTCAGCATGTCAGTTCACTCCCGGTTTGCAGCGTTCAGGCCGTGCGTTCCGGGCAGCAGTGTGGAACAAGCCTAAGTGGTTAGTTTGCTGACAGTTTTATATAAACTACCACCAAACTGAGGAAGCATGGGCGAAACGCGCGTTGGGGAGTCCAGGAGGCAGCCACAGACGACAGACAATGGGTAGGACACTTGTCCGTTACGTTTTACTGATGCACTTACTATAGAATTCAGCAATGTACCCTGGCATGTGGTCATGAGGTTGTTGTCTCACTAGACCTTTTGTATTGGATTTCCTTTGCATAAAATTTATTAATTACATCATTTTGAATGACAGTACAATTTTGTGTTGTCTTGTGTTAAAAAATAAAGATTTATATGTATTGATTTTAATGAACGTTGCAACTCCGTTTCTTTTTTGGTAATAATAGGTTTGCCTGATAGTAGCAGCATATTGTCTGTGTGAAATTGAACCATGGCTGCAGTATAAAAGTACACTTAAGTCACACAGTGCAGTTAAAACTTTATTATAACTGAACTCGATTGCCTCAGATTAAGATTTTCTAGGTAAAATCTTAAAAATATGTGTTTCACCTAATAAGGAGGGCCTTACACCACATTCACCAACTATAGTTTTTAGCCCTCCGTAATAGGTGCTGCCCTACATATCCTGGTACAGTCAGAATATTTTCTATAGCTCTAATTGTACCAAGCAATCAGTGATGCTAGTTTTGTCACCCAATATGCTAGTTAAGTTGTCTAATTGTCAGGTGGGTGGTCCTGAAGCAGGTAGCCCTTGCCTTTATCATAGGCCGCTGCACAATACAGTATGTCTACCTGCTGAAAACTAGATGAAAATTTGGGTGGACACACATTTACCCTGCATGGTCCAAAACAGGTCTGAAGTAAATAAAGTTGGGGGTCCCTGATATGGATTTGCATAGTGGTTTTCAGGTTATACTTCAGCTCCCAAATTTCTAACTTGATAACAAATAGAATTGGTAGCTCATGGGGAATGACATTGCAATGGAAATCTGTACAGAAAGATTTCGTGTATCACTTTGATTGACTCATCAGTTAGAAAAGTATAAGGTTGTACATTGATTCCATCCGGGACATGCAGACTTCTATTTTAAAAAGTTGTGCACGTTCATTCTCAGATTTTTACGCAAAACTACACCAGGTCAGACTTGGCATAGTTTTCCACCCGACTAATTCATCAAGAGCCCACCCCCCACCCCATCCCATTGCGGCGGATACAGGGGAGGCATGGTCCTTATCATAGACCAGCACACAATCGCCAGTATATGATGAATTGTAAGTATATAGATAAAATATACAGGCGGTCAACTGCTTAAGAACACCCGACTTGCATTCGACCCCTAGTTACAAACAGACCTCTGGTAATTGGTCATTTACTGTACTTTAGCCTACAATAAACAGCTATAACAGTTTTCACAGGTGTCTGCAATGAAGCTTTATTGTTAATCCTGGTTCTTATGACAACCCAACATTTTTAAACATCTGTCAGAGACCTAAAAAGATTTGTCTTGAGCTACAATTGTAAAATATACAGTTCCGACTTACCTTTAGAACCTATCTTGTATGTAACTTCCTGTATAGGAAAGAGGGAGATAGATAGACAGATATACTTCAAATAGCTACTACTATTAACCTCCACACATTCTCCCGTGGCCTTCTTGCACAGTTGATTTTTTATGTCCTTCTCCGACATACAAGATGTGTTCTGTCCTATACGAGGCCTTGATCGGCGCAGGGAAGTAAATAGAACACACTTTTAAAAAATATGCTTTCATTTGATTACATTCTCTTCACATGAAAAGGGACAGAGGTTCTCACAGTCGACGCTTGATGCAGTTGACCTCTAAATCTGACAAAGTAACTGATGAAGGATACAAAGGGACTAACAAATGATGCATTTATGTATGCGAATTACACCAGATTGAACTGGCTGTATGGGACCTAAAGGATAAAGGGACACACTATACTATGGCTGAATATACCAAAAGTTTACCTTTATTTTATCGAATATTGATCATTGATATAAATTATAATATACATAGATCTAAAATTCTGTACAATTTTATTATCAGTCTTTGGAGCAACTGGGGGACATTTATCATTAGGCGGCTCCTTGGGACAGTACTATGTCTGTCTTTGGAGCTTCGCTGCCCATCAGATTCATTATAGTGGCTTTGGCCCTTTAATAAATGTTCTTATGCTCTACTTGTGTCTTGGATTTTTCTTTCAAAAAGGGTGCTGAAGTGATTAGGTGACTTTTGTGATGAGTCATGAATCTGGCTTCGCAATCCCAGTAGTTTTATGTTTACGCCAGTATAGTGAAATGGTAGAAATAGCAACTAAAATACTTTTTTGGGACTTTTATGCGCCAAAAAAGGCCTGCAAAACCAATGATACATCTCCCCCATTGAGTCTATTTCTATCAACGTTCTAATTATTGCTTTGAAATGCCCTGTGCCACATTTACTGAACGTTTTAGACCGCATTTAGGCTATTCTCCTATCTGCCCTAAAAAGGGGAGTGTCCTCAGTAACAAGGTGGCGTGACCAGAGATAAAATAGTCTGTGTACCCGAAAAGTCAATATTGTGGAGCAGCAAACTAGACCAATTAATAGGAGGTGTAAAGTACGACTCCCTAGTCTTCTACTGCACCAGATCAATGATCCAGCATTAGACACAGGGATTAATCTGGAGCAGCAGAGACCTGTCTAGTTCTACTCTGCTCTGGTCTAAAAACCGAAACATTAATACATCTCCCTCATTTTGTTAATATCGAATTAACATTGCATCAACATCATGTTTATGAAAACACAATGTTAAATCAATTAGATAAATTCCCTCTCAACAGCTGTTGAATTGTGTTTCAAAATGCAATGTAAACGCCACGTGTGACTGCACCATAAATGAAGCAGCCAATCACTTTGAGGATTTCTAAGTGTATATAAGAATTGCTGGATATTAGTGGTCACATATATAAGTATCCCCATCAGTGTTACTGCCGTGGATCCCTTAGTTTTAGAGGAAATACTACTTGAGTGATGTTTGTCCGCAGAGGAATAAGATTTCCATGTAGTGTAATCGCGCACATTAAAATATTTCAAAAGCTTTATTACATTATCCTCACAAAAAAGGTCTTGTATAAAAAAAAAGCTTGTATTCCAAGCACCAAGCTCCTGCCTGACTCAGAGTTATACTGCGATGACTTTCTTCACACTGCTTATCATTCTTAAATGGGTACTCCCACCTTACTCACTATAGTTAATTCAATCCCTAACCCCCAAAAAACATTTTTCAATTCAATGTTTAAAAACAATCACCACTATGCCCATAATATACTGTAAATGGAACTTACCTGTCCCCTAGTAATGGCCCTGTGTTGACACTTGGTACGGCCATTGCCGCTCGTTAGCAGCGGTGGCCGCACAGGCTTCTCTGAACCGCAGGGAATATGCGAACACACATAGCTAGCACATACGCAGTTCACATATACCTTGCGCGCTACATCAGGACGGTTGCTGGGCATGAGCAGCAGCTTTACAGATGTCCTATCCTTCGAGCCTTACCACGGGACAGCTATGTACTGCAGCAAGACGGCATTACTAAGTTCTCTTCATCTAGTAGTGCCGGCTTGCTGCAGTACACAGCTATAGTTTGTGGTCCCTGGTATGGATTTGCAGTAATATTTTAGGTTACGCTTCTGCCCCCAAATTTCCAACAGGATAACAGATAAAAATTGCTATCACATGGGGAATGACATTGCAATGTAAATTGGTAAGGAACGAATTCGTTTATCATGCACCTCTATTGACTCATCAGTTAGAAAAGCATGAGGCTGTGCATTGCTTACATCTGGGACATTGAGATGGCTTGAAATCCAGCATAATGAAAACTACTGACACTGTATTAGTGAGTTTCACTTAATTGCCCCCAGGGGAGACTTATACACACTTACTGGGAAATGCTATGACCACAAGAAAAAGACAAAAGGTGCATTTTCTTGTGGTTAAAGGGGTATTCCTATGAAAACAAGCTTCTTAAATGTACTCAGGATAACAAAATAACACATTCTCTAATTCACTGTTATTAACAAAAATACAGCATTTCACAGATATAAGTCCAACCTGTCTCTATCAGTCCTGCTGTACACAATTTCAGTTGCCCCTAGACACAACTCTGTAACTGTAGGGTTTGGGCAGCCATCTTGGATTTATGTGTGATGGCTCTTTTTAGTGAGCTGGCTCATTAGGCTCCTCTCCACTTTAACACTGACTATCACTGAGTGATAGGAGCTAAACAGCAATAAAACTGAGTAAAATTGTAAAGTAAGGGATTAAAATTATATTTATTGTGTAAACATCACGAGGGGATTGAGATTTGCGAATTTTCTTTCGTGGGAAAACCCCTTTAAGGTCTGTCAAATCTTTCTATGGAAACATCAGTATTTCAGATTTTTTTTACTGTTAGCATTCTGCAGCATTCAATTGTGTCAGAAACCAAAAGGCAAATCCAATTTGGTTCTTAGCCATGGGAAAGAATAGGGATTTCCTAAAAATTGTACAAATAATTATTCAAAGCTCCCTGCTGACCCCTGCCAGGGAAATCCACATCCTGATACAGAGGTACTAAAAGGGAATGGTGTTTGTTGGTTTGTTTCATTGTCTATGGAGATAACTTCTATAATACTGCCCCCTATGTACAAAAATATAACTACTATTATACTGCTCCCTATGTACAAGAATACAACTACTATAATACTGTCCCCTATGTACAAGAATATAACTACTATAATACTGCCCCCTATGTACAAGAATATAACTACTATAATACTGTCCCTTATGTACAAGAATATAACTACTATAATACTGCCCCCTATGTACAGGGATATAACTACTATAATACTGCTCCCTATGTACAAGAATATAACTACTATAATACTGACCCCTATGTACAAGAATATAACTACTATAATACTGCCCCCTATGTACAGGAATATAACTACTATAATACTGCCCCCTATGTACAAGAATATAACTACTATAATACTGTCCCTTATGTACAAGAATATAACTACTATAATACTGCCCCCTATGTACAGAAATATAACTACTATAATACTGCCCCCTATGTACAAGAAATACAAAATACAAAAATTAAAAAAATGTCTGCCCACCCAAGGGCTGCGTCCATTGATCAAGTATGGCTGTGCACACACAGAAGAAAACAGCTTGGTCTGGTCCCAAGGATAGGGATATTCAAGAGAAAAAAGATTCTATTGGCACCTGCTTGAATTTAGTAAAAAATATGCAATCCATTTATTAGTAATCTATAGTTAAAATACACAAAACAAACATATTAAAAAGTTCACACTGGACAACAAAGTTGACACGTTTTGTCAGTTAATGACATACACAATAGTGACATCTGCAACATCCCTGCCAACGCAAGGCAGAGGAGTTGTTGCGAATAAGCCCCTTATAGTGAGTCTGATCAGCTCCCCTGCAGGACACTACACATATACTCAGGTAATTGTGCAGCGGTAGATTCTGCCTGGATAGGCAAGGGTTACAGCAATGTTATGTTATCATCCAATGATGTTCCATTATTGTTACTGGAGTGTGATTGGAGAAGGAGACCACCTGACTAGGGAGGAACTAAACCCTTAGTCAGGGGGGGAGTTAGCTCTCTTCATGCCCAGCTCTTCTAGTGAGCAGACCGATCTCTTGAGACTCAGCTTCTGACCGAGGAGCATCATCTCCTAGGGCACATGCTCTGCACACAGGCCTCCTAGGCCTCATCTCAGCTATTACCGACAGAGTGACATAGGACTAACAGGACAAAGCTGCAGCTTCCAGGATTGGACAAAGCTACATCCCAGCCTGCATCTGCATCCAGGCTGGTGACCCAACTCCTGAGGTTCCTCTCCAGAATCACTCCAGTACTGCACTTGTACAGAATCGTTTGGCGTGTTGTTACAGTTGGTTGAATAAAGAACTGTAAGTTACTTTTATGCACAACATTGCCTACGTCTGTTCCCTGCTACAGGTGTATCACCACCAAGGGCGCCTCATCTATCTACCAGGGACACATACTACAGACTCTAAGGGCTTCCCCAAGGAGAACCAGTACCACAGCCTCTCCTTCTACATCATTTCTTGCCAACACCACCTGCTGGAGATCTGCCAGGCTGTGGTACAGCTCTCCAGTCCCCTTACCAAGCACCGTGACACTAGCGTGCCTAGGCCGCAACCGCCAGCCACTCCTGTATTCCGGGCCCCGGCTGTCTCCAGCCCCCAAGAAAAGGCTAGGCCCGGTGGGGGATGTTGCACATCTATTATCTAGTACCTTACAGGTGACTATCTCCTCCATCAGGAAGAGGACTTCTTTACCATTTCTCCCGGCCATGGTTTATCTCTGTTGAATTCACAGTCAAATGTCTTCAGTATAATGATGCGTGTTCCTAATATATATTATTCACCACATAAAACATCCTTTATATAGTTCCCCAAATACATCATAGTACGTACATCACCCAGAATTATATATACCACACGCCCTGAACTATTCCAGATATTCCTCATGGTTTATGTACACAAAACTCATAATAACAAAACTCAAGTAGAAAATAAATATGTACACAGGACCATTCTTTTTAATCTCTGTCTGGGATCTTCTAAGTAACAGAAATCTTTTCGGTAACTTCTTATTTAAGCAAATATAAAATAACCTGTGCGACTTCTTTCCATCTTCACAGAGAAATGCCTGGGATAAAAGAAACACATTTGGGTTTTGATTTAGTTTTATCCACTATTTTATTATTTTCCATGTGATGTGAATGTCCTGGTGTGACCCACCCCATCGCAGAGAAATAACTGTTTTTCTGTATATATTTTTTTATTTCCATTTGATCAAGCTCCTTCGTCAGACAGATCACTTCTTTGTTTAAGGAGTGCGCCACATCCAGTCTTAACAACACATAAGAGGCCCATCATACTTGTGATGTGAGGAGTTTTTCTTCAAGACAACTGCATGAAAGATAGGAATTCACAAAGTAACCAACAGCGAGACGCACAACTGTACAGCACAACTCAGATAAATGACTGCCTAAGGGTCGAATGGAAATAAAATGCCTTTTAATGGACCACAGACACTTCCAAGTAGAAAAGGCTCACAAGGCGCACAGGAAGCAAAATAAATGCAGATTTTCTTCTGAATATTTGTTGTTTTTAGAAAAAAAAATTCTGCAAAAAAAGGCAACGTGAATCTGTAAATGAGATGCTGGCAGGCGGCAGCATTACAAGTACAGAAATGAGGCATGACACTGGAAGGAGACCCAGAGGCAGAATATGGGATCAATTTGTAGTATATAATGGTGTCTCGTTACTGGGTAATAATAACGACGCCGAGACAAGATGGAGGCTGTTATGTTATTTGAGTTAATGACTGTAAACAGAACAGCAGTAAATGGAGTAAGAAAGAACTGGCAGCCAAAGTTTGAAGGGGCTGTCCACTTTGTTAGTTCTCTGGAAAATATGTGAAACCTAGTGAAATCTGCTGCTTAGAAGAAGGAATTTATCAGTCAGCAGTTCCCCAGGAGACACCTAACCCACCTCTTCCCCACATTTTGAGTCCACTCAGTCCTAGTCCATTCATTAAAAAATATAAATATTTTATTATTTATTTATTGTATTGTCAAATTTTACGTGTTCTATTTTCAGTTCAATTAAATTATCATGGGTGCTCCTGCTACCCATGTCGCAGGCGCATCCATGTGCCCCCCTTGTGTCCTTGGATCCCATCTGCAGCCTTACTTACCTACCCTCGCTCCATCGGCGGTCCCCGCCCTTAGTTGTGCATGCCCCCGCCTCCTAGTGTGCACGCGCCGCCTCTGTAAGATTTAAAGGGCCAGTGTGCCGATAATTGACGCTGGCCAACCCCCTTGGCTTGATAAATTCCCAGCCCCTTCCTGTGTCCCCTGCCGGATCTTTGTGCCCTTATGCCATTGAGAAAGCATTGACTTTCTGTGTATTACCCGTTATGAGCTCCTGCTAGGTTCCTGACTTCGATTTTTTGCCACCTGTCCTCCGCCTGACAATGACTCCGGTTTTGCCTGTTGACTCTGTAACTCGCCTTGACCACAACCGTGAACAAGTCACACATATGAAGCAACCTGGGGGTATCCCACCACAGCAAGTCCAACCCGCTTTGCGGCGGGCTCTTGTAAAAACCAGATGCAACTTAGATTCCACTACCAGGTGTCGGCTTACGTCATTGCTCGCACTGGTTCAGTAAACACATAGGCACACATTTACTTACCCGTCCCGTCGTGATCCCCGAGGTGCGCTGTCTGGCGAGGATTCGGAGCTGCCGCGATTCACCAATTTCCTGCATGTGTCGCTTCCCTGCTCAGGTCCGACGGTATTCACCTTCTTCTTCCCGGTGAATGTAAGTGCTTGGCTTGCTACAAAATTTTGAATGTTAAATCCTGCGCTTAGTCCGAATCAGTCGGGTTGTCTGGTGGCCCGCCCCCCGATTTGTTTCGCATGAAAGTCAGTGTATTCTTTAGAGATTCAGAATTGACAAAAAATTTTAGATTTAACAATCATTGTACTCTCAAGGTACATATAACAGTTTGTAAGTAAACACTACCTTTCTTGCTCGTCAATACACAATGTGCAAATTTATTAAAAATGGTATTTTAAAACACCGGTCTTAAAATTTCCCTCTGCACTTTGAGATTTCTGCTAAAATGTCCATCCTACTCCAGCCCCGACAAAGTCGCACGCCAGAAAATTGTCAGAGAAGGCAAAATTATTCCCACTTCATAGGTAGATCCGTAGTGGTAGGTTTCCTTTAAACCAAGTAAAGGACACCTACCACTACGGATCTACCTATTAAGGTAGATCCAGTGGAAGGTGCATCTAACGTACGTAAGGATAGCTCTTTTTAGGGCTAATCCTTTACTCCCCTCTATCTTTTCTAATCTTTAATCAGGTTAATACACGCTGTGCTGACAGTGGCTGTGTCACGCTTATTCACAGCGCCGGTGCAATATATGCACTGCTGCCGGCTATTCTTACAGGTCCCTGACTGACAGGGGCGTGAAGGGGGTGTGTCGGCCGGCCCCCTCATGAATAAGGCCGACTGCCAGGGGACCTGTACGAGGATCCGACCTCTTATTTGGTAAGAAGTCGGATCGATTAAAACAAAATATGCACATACAAATTGAATAAGTATAAGGGGGCTGGGGAGAGGATTAGGGGGAACATATTTGTTGGGGGTATTTTTCGGGGGTGACAGGTCCTCTTTAAGGGGAGCTGCTACTGCTAGGGTGCACAATATGAACGAGTTCTGAATCTGAGGGAGCCACAATGAAGTGGACTCTAACTATACTGTGTGGCGGTGGAGTAAGGGGTGGGTCAAAAAGAGTGGTGTTGCATAACAGACTTTTTTTTCTCTATGCCACTCCTTTTGCTTCCTCTTTTACTTTTGTACCTCTTTCGAAAGTTGGGAGGTATGATTTTCTCAATCAACTACAAAATATTCCTAAAACACATCGGATCACAACTCAGTACCGGTGTACAAATGTGAACATCTATTCTCATTTATCTTATACTGATCCTGAGTTACTGTCTGTTACACAGTTCAGAGCTGTATTCACACTTCTGCAAGGGTGTCATAGTAGTTAAAATAGCCACTGGAGTAAAGAAGACACTTGAAGGCAAGACAAATGGCAAGCTCTGTGCAAACAAGGAATGGTAGGTGATTTCAGCTCTTAAGCTGGCATAATGCTGAGGGCAGCTCTGGAGTGTAATACAGGATATAGGTATCTGTGTGGGGTGAAGTGTGTTTATGTTCATTTATGTTAATTGGTTTCTTTGTGGGTGCGGCTTGTCTTTTTTTGGTTGGGTGGGGGTTGTGCTATTTAGTCTTTATTTTGGTGTGTGTTAAGTTATTGTAATTTCTAGGTGTTTTTGCTAAGTGTGTATGGGGCTGAACCAGCAGGTGAGTTTTTGTAAATAGTTTGTATATATTGTATATTACGGTTTGATTTATGTTATGTATTGTTGTTGTGTTTTTTATTTTCCATTTTTAATAAAAGATCTACAGGACATAGGACAAAATCAGCACCATATAGGCACCAAAATGTTTTATGTCATTCTCTGATATATAGCTGTGGATCTGCAATTTTCTTTTACAACTTTTCTGCATAATTATTTGTGCATTATTATAAATACACTTACCGAGTACTGTCATAAATATATTGCAGTCTTAGTATTTTCTAATTAGGGAATGAGCAGTTTTTCATCTCGCCTTATAACAATGTAAGAGCTGAGACATCCTGTGCATGTAGATTTTAGTGACATTATACTCTGTAATGGGGCCAATAATGTGTAAGTGAATTACACTACCACGACTGAACAAATTAGTCTGAGAGTTTCCAAAACTGTCCGCACTTTACACAAAGCAGCTTCTTCTCAATAAATGATGTAGACGTCTCATATTTATTTATGACCCTTCAGTGGAACACTAGTAGCCTCATGTTCTCCATCCAGGCACTACGGAAAGATTGTTAATAATTGCTTAAAGAACTTGTGTAATTACTCATGTAGCAAAAATTTAGTCTTTACGTGCATGGTTCCATAAAAGTTATGGCTGTGTGGAACCATAAAGTGTACCCAAAAAATTCTGTCAGGCCATACTATACCTCCAAAGATTTCTGAACTTATAGGAGGTCTACAGAAGCATGTGGTTTTAGATGCCATACAACAGCCAATTATGCTATGGGAGGTTTGGGTAACAGCCTGGGCCCGAGGCTTCTAGGAAGCCCATGACCACCTAAGCAGCACACCAAGTTTGATACCAAATAAAGAGCAGGCAAATAGTAAAGAATGGTACTTCTATACCTGTAATTTATATACATGTGTGCAGGCTCATACAAGAGACATTCCCAGACCATTGAAAGTCCCTAAACTGCTGCTAAACAGAAAGTTGGCCCTCTTTTCCAAGCAGCTTGGTTCTGGTAAAGTATATAGGTAATTATTAGGTAATACTTATTATTTAGGTAGTAAATTTCAAACCATTAAAACAAATGTTGACTTGTAGTAGGCCCACAATTTCGCTACAGCCCAGTGTTGTCTTAATCCAGCCCTGATGGAGGGAGTCTACTTTTAATTTCTATAGTATTCAATTAGAACATGACCAATTGTTCTTTCCCCTGATATGTGCTATTGGTGGTGCTTAGGACAACCATGTAACAAATAGATTTAAGTGATAATATAACATGGCTGACAGATAATTGGCACGGCGGATCATAGCTGGATTGAGTCTTCCATAGGAGGTAGTGTTCCTACAGAGCCTCTGTCATTCGAGAGAGTGACCTCGACCATGATATCCATTTACTCTAAAATAGTCTTTATGTGATAACCCCAAAATTGACTGCTACATCTGTAACATTAACAATTAAATATATTCCAGATGGTACAGAAAAAAGGTTTTATATAATTTTTTTATTTAATAAATGAGGGACATCTTTTAACCTTTAGCTCAGCCTCCAGTTTCAGATCAATAATAATTTCCATTCCATTGCATCACTGTGAACTTCCGAGTCTTGTCATGAAAACTTGTATTTTTTATGGCCCAATAAATCTGTCAGCTTTTTGCACAGAATGTCTGGTGTAAAACTGTTCATGTAAAACATTTGCTTCTCCCTAATTACTTGTTGGAAGTTTCATAGACAAAAATGTGAGAAATACATTTTAATGGTCTACATGACTAATTGTCTTCTGCACATTTCATGGCCATTTCTAGAAATGAGCGTTGCATCAACAACTTTGCTTGTAAATCTATTAAATGATCTCTAAAGAATTTCTAAGTTAGGTTTACCTAACAGCAAAACCTAAAAGTTGATAATAAGGCTACCTTCACATGCACTTACACATTTACAGGCCGCAAACAAGGTTCTACAGTCTTTTGTTGGCCTAAGTACACCCAAAAGAAAAAAAAAGAAGATTGTGGACCACAACAAGATTAAGATTAAGATATTTCCTATTCATATATTAAAATAATACATACAAAAAGTGTCTTCAGAGAGAGGAAAGCAAACTATATAGACAATCCAGGCAGTTTATCCATATACAGTTACCTTATATACTCGAGTATAAGCCTAGTTTTTCAGCACAAAATTTGTGCTCAAAAACCCTAACTCGGCTTATACTCGAGTCAACTAAAAACATAAAGACAAAACTCATCTTTCTGACGTCACCCATAGGTCCTCTTCTGTCTGAGACAGAAGAGGACCTATGGGGGAGGTCGGAAAGATGAGTACAGTGTTATTTTTTTTCCTACTACAGGGGCTGGGCAGGCTGTATGCTACAGGGGCTGGCAGACTATATACTGGGAGGCTGTAACCAATGCAATTCCCACCCTCGGCTTATACTCGAGTCAATAGGTTTTCCCAGTTTTTTGTGTTGAAATTAGGGGTCTCGGCTTATACTCGGGTCGGCTTATACTCGAGTATATACGGTACATTCAATAAATAGTATAACTCCAAAATTAGGGACCATAGTAATAGAAAAGCAATCACAATCTGCAATAACGTGGACACATTGCCGGAATTTACCCAGCCACGTGTTTCAACCACAGTGGTCTTTTTTAGGGGGTTACACCAGCATGTAGGCGGGGAATACTGCTGGCATGGTGAGTTTGTTGGGTGGGCTGTATTAATTGGCATCATTGTGTGCGGATTTTTTGCTACCCATTCTGACGTCACTCATGTCCTGCTCGCTATGTACTCGTGCAACATGTATCTACGCCTGCCCCATACACAGGTGAGATGGATGTTAATATTAAACCTAATCTGTGAGATTGACGGATCTAACTATTTAATCACCCCTTGACCAGTGTGGTTGAAACGTGCACCTGGGTTAACGTCAGGCAGTGTGTCCAAGTTATTGCAGCTTCCTGTGTGCAGGTATAGTTCAGTGAGTTTGAAATACTGAATATTTTATTTGCAATGCACTAGTTATATGCCCCTTTTCACTGGTATGATTTGTACACCAGGTGCGACTGGTTTATACCAAGCCCATTTGGCTTGTACTTATTTAGCATTTACAGTATGATATATTGTGATTGGGGTAATAAGGTTGCTGTTTTTGTAGTACTTTTTCTATTACCGGTACTATGGTCCCTACTTTTGGAGTTTACTATATATAGTATATAACTGTAAATGGATTGTCTGTATATTATGCATTCCTCTCTGAATACTCCTGTTGTGGGCTACAATCTTCTCTCTTTTTCCATTTTTTTGGATATATTGATATTTTTGCGGGTTGTGAGCATTTGCTCTGGTACATTTTAGTACATGTAAGTGTAACCTGACTCCTTTTGGCATCCTTCAGGGTGTTTATGAGTAGGTGTACGTCTTATATTAGTGGTCCTTGTGTAATCAGTGCGATGCAGATGACAGTAGAAAAGGAAAAGGATGTCCTTCAAAGTTGAGCATGAGCTTTCGGCTCATACATGACGCAGGATCCACAGCCCAGTGTATGAGCTTATAGAAATACATGGGGGCATTGCCCAGAAACAACAGTCATGTGCCTGAGCCCTAGGGGTGCATTCAAATGTTCGGATTGAGTTACGTTTAGAAACGCAAGTCAACCAGAATGAGGAGGGGCTTGGCTCGATCGCATATGAGTTGTAACAAGCAACATGTGTTTTGCATTGTTTACATGTAAAACACGTGGTGTTTGTTACCGATTGCTTGCGTTTCCATTAAAACTTTATGCATTCAGGCCAAGACCTTCCCTTCAAGACCGTTTCTAAAAGCAAGTCAAGCAGAACTTGAGACCACAGCCCAAGGTAGACGAAAGCATGTTCATTAAGTTTATCTGAAAGAAGGGGATGGATGAAAGGAAGGGGAGCAAAGGTTAAACATTCAAACTTTCTGTCCTGTTATCTACAGAACATCTAAAAAGGCACATGTCAATTTACACTAAAAATCAAAGATTTTCAGTGAGGCTCAAGTACTAATCAGATTGATCCACCTTTACTGAAGGTTTCTGTGTATTTACATAAGGCATGATGTTAAATCTTTTTAATGCTGGTAGATTATGTCTCTGTCCCACAAGTCCCTATCTCTTTTAATATGCTACGATGTCCTGCTGGCTTTAGAGGCAGCTGATTGACATTGCATGCTGTTATTTAGTCTATGATCTGCAAGTAAACACATATTTTCTCTACTATTGACTTTTCTAGTTTTAGTCACCTTAGGGCATATGGTTTCTTGGTTCCTAGAGATATAACTTTACAGATATGCTAATTGAACTGTTGTATAGTTAAGGTTGCCATAGTAATTACTGCATCACATAAAATCTGGTTTTATAAGACCCAGTGAGTAGTGATTGTTATAGCTGTGTTACCCAATGTATCCATATAAACATGGCTCAGACTGTGTCACCAAGGCCCACATATATTTGTACCAGTCAGTGTTATATAAACATAAAGGGGTTTCCATGACTATAATATTAGATGGGTGAGATTTTGACCCGCAAATCAGCTCCTCACCAAAGCATTACTTTGTATTGCAGCTAAGCCTCATCAGCCTGCTATTATTGTTGACTTTCAACAGCTGACCAGGGTCAGACCCTCATCCAAACCAATCCTAACTGTAGGTCATCTTAAAAATAGGTCATCAATATTTTAATCAAGGAAACCCCTCTCAAGTGGCATAGATCATGGATATAATTAATAGGGAAGCAATTATAGCAGCCGTAAGGGGACCAATCACTCGAGGGGGCTCATCTCAGCACAGACGTACTAGTGAGAGATGAAGGTGGCATGCAAAATTTTACTTACATTGACTAACTCAATCAACATTTTGCTGCAGTATTACGCTACTGTGACATCACTGTATGTATTATATCTGTACTGTGATATTACTGTGTGTATTATCCTTGTACTATGACATCACTGTGTCATCCTTGTACTGTTGCACAGGCCGCTGTGCATCTCACACAGAGACAGTCAGCTCACAGAGACTCACACAGAGACTGAGTCGCTACCTGTCGGAAACAGGTGGGGGCCCCTTAATCCAACCCGTAGAGTAATAACCAATTCAAGTTTCTAATCATCAAATATATGTGCAGGGGCGTAACTTGGAGAGGCAGAGCCAAATAGAAGACTTCTCAATGGGCCCCGCTCAGAAAGTATACATATTTGTAAACTCACAGATTTATACACTTATCGGTACACATTTATCCACTTACACAGATCTGTTCCAACAGCTGTTGACCACATGGGGGAAGTATGGCAGTAATTTGTGATGAGAGATCCGAAGTCCTGTTGTGCTGCTGTCCCCTCACTGTCTGAGCTTACAACTCATGCTGTATGCTATTGAGGATCTGCACAGTTACATACATAAAATTCTGTACAATGTGCAGCATAGTATGTGTATAATGGGGCACATCCTCCATTCTTCAGTGTGGCAGGTTGGATGCTGGGGCCCCCTGATACTGTGGGTCCCATAGGAGCTGCTAGTTACACACCTGATATAGTGTCTATCCCCGCTGATGGGGGCAGTAGTATATATAATGACAGTCTCTTGTCAATAGTGGTATATACCGTGCAGATAATGAGCAGCAGTAAAAACATACAGTGACTTCCTAAAGGAAATCTCATTTCATTCTCAATAGGCCGCCATTCCTTTTAGCTTGTGCTAGAATATCATCTGGACAACCTCTATCAATCCCTAATACCAGGTTTGTAACCTTACAATAGCCATGCACCTCAATTAAACCTTCATTCTGTGAAACGTCATGTTATGTGAATACAAATTATCCAAGCGTAGAAAATTGTGGCTTTGAAGTGCAGAGATTACATTTTCATTTCCTTGCTGCTTCTATGGTGAAAAAAGTGTAAAATCCTGTAATTAGGAGAAGTGACCTGAACCTCCCATGAATAAAACATAAATCTGGCTTTGACATATTCCTGATCGGCCCATATTCTGTATCTGGGACAGACGATTATTATAAAATGTTACTGAATGACACAAAATCCCTCTTTTTAATGAAATCTATTGGAATACCTGGCCAGTGTGCTGGAGTCATGAATTCATCTCTAAGCGGAAGTCGCTGCTGTCAGTCACCGGTCGCTTTCCTATCACTACTGGAAGTTTTTCAGTGTTTTCTATGTTGTTCTCTAATCCTCCAAGGTAGATCTCCACTGCCTGCAAGCAACCGGCTCTGATGTTTTTCAATTACGAACTTATTGCTTTTGCATAGATCCCTGACTAGAATACGTAATCTCCCTTTAAGGTTTTATAAAGTAGCCGTCTACCATTTTAATTCAATGTACCCATGATTAATTTTTCATTGCTTTTCGAATGAGCATTGTTTTCCATGCGCTAATAGGAGGATTAAATAAACTCAGTGGCAATGAAAATGTTTATTTATCCGGTAATGTTTTTGGCTTTTTTTAGTATTGCATAATTCTCTAGCTGCACTGTGTAATACAGCTGGCTCCCCTGCTTTGATTATGCAAAATATACAAAAATGGAAAAAATATTACACCCATCTGGCGAGTCATTGATTGGAGCATAGCACACATACAGGGAATATATACGTTGGTATGCTTCATTTAATTACAAAACAATATCTAAAACATCCTATATTTAAGAGTGGACTGTATGGCCCAGAAAATTTGGCAAACATTTACCCAACTATACTTCATTTGTAAATTTATAGAAAATTCCTTTGCCGATTCCTAATGGCAGATTTTGAATTTCTAGGACCCAAAACTAAGTTATGTGTGGTGGTCCCACAAATGCAGAGCTATGCTCCAAAAGTAAGAGCAGCAACCTTATTGCTTTCTTCTCTGCCATAGCTTTAAACTGTATTGGCATCCTGAGGACACAGACATAGGTAGCAGGTATTCAAAAATGAGCCTTTTTTGCTACAACTCCTTATGTTAGAAAAAGGGCAGGTTGTCACAGAGAAAAAGAGCTGCAGTCCCTGAAACCCGCAACCCCTGTAATTGCCCACACTATGGTAACCCAAATGGAAAAATAGTCCCTACTCTGATTAAGTGCTTATAAAAGAAGGCAAACAAACTGAGAGAAACAGACAAATAGACAAACACAAGAAAAGTCAGTATAACTGGGTCAAAACCAAGTTGTCAGCGAGGTACAGAATTGAGAGGCAAAAGAATAGTCAGAAAACATAGCAAGGATCTGAAAACACAGCAATAGAAAAGAGCAGAAATAAGTACAAGTTCAATGAGTATCAGTACAACCAACTGGTTGAAGGGAGGAGCAAGTATATGATGAGTTCCTGGACGCTGCCCAAGCAGTTCATTGGTTTGCCCATCCATCACTTAACCACCCCGTTTTTCACAGAATACATGCCCAGCTCAGCCAAGGAAACTATACTCTACAGAGAAAGCTGTCAATCATAGCTCCAATTATATGCGTTCCCTACTACACTTTTTTGTCATTGCTGCACACTCCTGTATTTCAATTTTGTGAAAACAGACTAGCCCTCCTACGATAGCCATGTGGGTAGCGAAAGTAAATTATATCATGCACATGGAGGATCTTAACTTGTTTATCCATAGCACACAAGCTAAGTTCTCTAAGACTCACCAGCCGTGGATTCTACAGAGGCTCTCTATGAGACCATCTTGGTGGACATATCCCTCTCTGCCATCCCGGGAAGACATAGCCCTCTCTGCCATTCCCGGGATGACATAGCCCTCTCTACCATTCACGGGATGACATAGCCCTCTCTACCATTCCCGGGAGGACAAAGCCTTCTCTGCCATCCCCGGGATGGGCATCCCCTCCCTCCCCTCTCACCTGCCATTCCTTATCCTTCTTATATACCTATTCTACAATTGTCCTCTACTTTTCCTTCTCCTACTTTTCACTCAAATTTTTAAGAAGCTCTTCTGCAGACTCCGAGGGGTTACTGGGCTTTTCCGATATTCATCACTACTCTACAAAAAGAAAAAAAGGCAGAAGATAGGCGGGATTTTATTATATGCCTTTTATTTCATATAAACAAGCTCACAATTTTTGACTAACAACTGTATTTGATTTATGGCTTGCACACAAGTGTATACTGTACTGGATATAATGAGGACTATGTTCCAAATTCTTGTCTGTATTTTTGTCACTAATAAAGAAAATTATATATAATAAAAAAAAAATCCCAGCCCCAGGCATAGCAGTCCTGGTGTGTTTACAAGCTAAGAACCCTGCAGCCATAAAGTTACCTCAAAAGTTTGATAATTTTTTTTCTTTTTTTTAAAAGGAATGCAGTCTTATGTTTTTTTTCTATAATTTCTTAAATACATTTCGGATAGCAGATTCTATATTTATTTAGACTACTTTTGATGTACAGGAAAATGAGATCATTTTACTTCATAGTAAAAGGTTCACTTTAATGTGCCAGCCCACACTTCCATATTTTATGCTTTCATCTAAAGATCTAAGAAACTAATGATACGACTTTTTACATCTTGAATGAGACATAGGAGTTTCTGAGCCTGAAACATGTCACAGATATTAACATATTTCTACGTTAAGAAACTGACTCAAAGGGAATGTTTCATCAAAATATGACATATTATTTGCATTGGGTTTTATTATAAATTAACATTTTTGAAGGTATGTTTTTATTCTAAAATCCATATAAATCAGTACGACAATATTAATACATTAGCCATATTGTTAGCATATTTAGATTTCCTGCAGGTCACTTTACAGCTTTGTTAAGGACATAGGGGAAGATTTATCAAGTGTCTGAAAGTCACAATATTTCTAGTTGCCCATGGCAACCAATCACAGCTCAGCTTTCATTTTATCAGTGCTCATGAATATTTTAAAGGGGAGCTGTGATTGGTTGCCATGGGCAACTAGAAATATTCTGACTTTCAGACAGCTTGATAAATCTGCCCCATAGGGTATACTGAGAGGGTATATTGCTATTTTGACACAAACATTTTCAGCAAAATTAAACATTTTTGGTCATATTTTAAAGTTGTGTCTTTATACTGTATTTTTTATGTAGTGCTCTACAGATTCTGCATTGTGGCATATTTGGTTTAGCATATGTTTATATGTACATTTTTCTTAAAGGAAATCTACTGTCTGTTTCATGCCTTGTAAAGCAGCATCACTGACATAATCTTCTTTGCACCCTGATTCAGGATCTGGTTTTGTATCCCTTTTTGATGTTCTGTAGCACTTGTATTATTATGTAGCACTTGTAGCTCATTAGCATATTCAGGAAAAGGTCTCCAGATCCTGCATAAGGGTGGAAAGAGGATGGTAGATTTTCTTAAAGGCTTTATTAATGTATTTGAAAAAAACAAGGAAAATGTACATAAAAAATAGCACTATTTAGAAAAAATATTACACTAAACATAACAAACCAAATACTCCATTCAAAACTTGAAACACATAGGTAAATCCACATGCATCCTACACATTTCAAGTTTCATTGGGCTCTTAATCATGGACAGGGAAGGACTGGAAAAAATTTTAAAAGTGGCCCCATTCTGTGGGCGGGGACAAACCAAGTAGGCATGGCCATGTAATTAGGGTGGAGTTGCTAAACTCCACACAAACTGCTTATAGATGGTCTAAAATAACATGTACAATGCTGAGAAAGAGACTCATACTGCCTCGCTTATACAGGAATAACGCTTTATTTAAAAAAAAAACACAACTTAATACTGACTTATATATATACAAAAAACTACTATAATTCCTTCTCTGACAAACAAGAATATAGCTACTATAATACTGCTCCTATGTACATGAATATAACTACTATAATACTGCCCCTTTTGTACAAGAATATAACTACTATAATACTGCCCCCTATGTACAAGAATATAACTACTATAATACTTTGCGCTAGGTATGGGAATATAGTTACTTTAATACCAGCCAGTCAGCCCCCTCAGTATATAGCCAGCCAGCCCCCCCAGTATATAACCAGCCAGACCCCCCAGTACATAGCTAGCCAGCCACCCCAGTATATAGCCAGTCAGTCTCCCAGTATATAGCCAGCCAGCCCCCCAGTATATAGCCAGGAAGCCCCCCCAGTATACAGCCAGGCTGCCCCCCTGTATACAGCCAGCCTGCCCACCTGTATATAGTCAGCCAGTCCCCCGGCAAGAGGCTGATGTCATAGTCTTTGAACCGCCAACACGTACGGAGCTGTCACCGCCGGCCGGACTACATCAGCGGAGCTTCGGGGAGCGTCAGAATGGTGAGTACATGTTTTTTTGTATTTTTCGACCGGCCCCACCAGACCCAAACTAAATGGCCAGTCCGCCACTGATCATGGACCATGACTAAGAGCCAAATAAGGGTCAAAATGCATAGGGCGCATGTAACTGTATCCATATTGTTTTAATATGTATCGAGAAAGGAAAAGTTTTTAATTCCATCAATGGATGTACCTCTTGATTTCAAGAGGTCACCCTTTAAAAATATTTCAAAATGCCGGAAAAGAACACTGTGAAGAGATACAAATTCCATTTATATATTTGTTACCAATTTTTTTTTTCTATATACAGTTATTGCCTATCCTGAGCCTGTACATACCTCAAGTGCTCAAGATAGTATTGATGCATGTGCCTGACTACCTAGATAGGGAAAAATAAAATGAGACAGCGCCCTCTAAGGTAGACCAGCAAATTATACCTTTTACTGTGTGTCAGAGCCCCTAAATTTATCCCTTGGAGTGGCTGCCTAACAGTCGATCGTGTGTGCTTAAGCCAATACACGCTTGGTTGGTTCAGTGTTGAGCCTGTAGAGCCCTGTAGATCTGACAAGTAAACAAATCTACAAAATCTCCCCTGTTCCTTATCAGTCCCTCATCCCAGTCTGTGATTCCACAGAACTTTCTCTCTATCTCCTCTCCTCATGCTGCTCCCCTCCCCCACCTTGTACTCAGCACTTTCTGTACCCTGCAGAGAAGCATTTAACCCTTAGTGCTCACACAGCACAGACCTTATAAGTGATGAAAGCTGCTACAGTAGTCTCTATATACATCCTGTATGTACACTACATGCAGTGTTCAGTGGATTTGCTTGTGGGAACCTCACTGAATTTACTGAATGAAAGAACACAAGGGATCATGGGTTCTGTGGGCAGAGTGAATTGGACTCAGGGCAGATACAGGAAGAGGTTAGTCTCCATCCACTTCACTGCTGGTGTGAAAGATTTTAGTCAAAAACTTTCAGAACAAAAATTGTCATAAATTTGGAAATAAAACGGCAAGCAACATAATATAGGCATCATCGAGTTTGTCTTTAAAGGGGGAATCAGATATGTAAATTTGGTAAAAATCATTATAACTTCAGAGTTAAGCTTTAAGTATCATAAATGTCAGCTGCCATAAAGTACACAGGAAACACTCTTGCAATGGCCATGGAGAGATTACCTTAATAGTAAAGAAAAAGAGGAACCAAAGTGCATGTCAGTTTTGCTTTGTTCTTGCATGGAACTGAATAAAAGGGTCAATCCAGGGGAGAAAGTAGAGAGCAGAATGAATGTTTTAAGTACAGTGACATTTGATAGAGAATACACCTACAGTCTGATTCTTGGTGCTAGCAAATGTGGCTAATCTTGTCTTTGTATGTTTGACTGTGAGCACATCTGTAGCACTGCTCTGCCAAATTTACTTTATCAGCTGAGACCCAGATATGTCTTATTTGCTTTTGGCTGTTTGTCAGTAAAATTAGCTAGATGAGAGGTGACTGTTTGAAGACCTGAATTGCTTGTGAAGCCAAGGAATAATGAAAATCGTAGAAAGAAAGATCACACAGGGGGGTCTACAACATAGCCATGCTACGAGAGTCTTTCCTTTCTTGATAATGAAGCTTATTAAGTTGACAGCCTCCTCTCCTGTAGCAATCATTGGGAGAGAAATCCACATTTCTAAACCTGTGCTGCTTTGATTAATATTTTATTGCGTGGATGTCACACCTGTCAATCATCTTATAGTAGCAATGCCGGCATATTAAAGGGGTTGTACAACTATTTGGAAAACTTAGCAGATGGGCTGGGGAGGGCTTTTAAAAATACACCGCTGAGAGAAGAGTATGGGTGGACATGGCTGCCGAAAGTAGTCCGAGCAGAGGTGCCCCTGTAAAAAACAGACCACAGCGCAGGAGACCATGAGCACTGGAGGAGGTGAGCAAAGGTTTATTTTTTTTAAAGCCCTCTGAAGCCCACAAATAGTGTAAGATGGTGCCTTCAGATAATACTATCTTAAAATAGTCACCCATGTCATATAGTATATATATAAATAGTAGTATATAGCCAGCCAATAGTATATAGCCAGCCAGCTCCCAATAGTATACAGCCAGCCCCTGTAGTATATAGCCTGCCAGCCCCCTTTAGTATACAGCCATCCCCCAGTAGTATATAGCCATCCAGCCCCCTGTAGTATACAGCCAGCCAGCCCCCTGTAGTATATAGCCAGTCTCCACCTGTAGTTTACAGCCAGCCAACCCCCATTAGTATACAGCCAGCCTGCCCCCTGTAGTATATAGCCAGCCTGTCCCCTGTAGTATACAGCCAGCCTGCCCCCTGTAGTATACAGCCAGCCAGTCCCATGTAGTATACAGCCAGCCCACTCCCCATGTAGCATACAGCCAACCCCAAGTAGTATACAGCCAGCCTGCCCCCTGTAGTGCACAGCCAGCCTGCCCCCTGTAGTATTCAGTCTTCTGTAACAGCCGGCAGAGACGCAAAGAGACAGAAAAGGAGCCATGCCACCATTGGGGAGCCGCGCAGAGCATCGGGGGCGCCGGAGGGTGAGTATGTAAATGTATTTTTTTCATTGACTCGTGTAACACATTTTTGTGCTGAAAAACTTGGCTTATACACAAGTACATAAGGTAACTGTTATTTAAATTAACTTTTATTGTCATGTCTTAAAAATGACTTTTATTGTTATGCCCTTGTCAATAGATTATAGCAGGAAATTTTGACTTCTCTCCTGTGTTATACTAATTTACAAAGATTTACTGAAATTTAGGATCTTGTCTTTTGTCAATTAAAGCATAACTGTAAAGTTATAGTGATTTTACCAAATTATTATATGTGTTTCCCCCTTTGAAAACAAGCAATGCCTACTTTGTGCTGCTCATCCTTTTCTTTCCAAAGTTATGGCATTTTCTGCTCTGAAAATGTTTGACAAAAATCTTTCTCACCAGAGGTGAAGTAAACGGAGACTAATGTCTGTCAGTCTATGCCCTCAAGCTAAGGCCAGTTAGCTTGCCCACAGATACCATGATGCCTTCTGTTCTCTCTAAAAGTAATTTAGCATTAAATTCATTTAGTTTCCCACAAGTAAATCCACTTAAAACTTCACAGTGCACACACAGGCTGTATAAGGTGACTAGTCTGCCAGCTTCCATCACATAGAGGGGCAGGGAACATGTAATAAGTGGTAGAAATCATTTGTATATGAAGTCTATAGCCTGTGTTGTGTGAGCATTAAGGGTTAACAGCTTTTCTGCACAGATCTGATACTGCCGATGACAAGGTGAGGGAAGTGAGCAGCAGGAGATGCAAAGAAAGACAGAGAAAGTTCTGTAGAATCACAGATTGGAATGGAGGGACTGATAGGGAACAGGGAGATCTTGTATCTCACTATTCTGTGTAAGAGACATCTGCATTCACTGTCTTGTACACATCCAGCTCTGCTACATTCACTGTCCTGGACACATCGAGCTCTGCAGAGAGCTCAGTCACATGACCTCCTCCCCTGTGAGCAGGGAGCAGCAGCTCCTCCCCTCCCATGAAACCAATTGAGAAACAAAGTGTAAACAAAGTATGGATTCATAGGGTTTATCAGCACATAGAGAGGGAGCAGCAATTGTAGCACTGAGGTAATCTGAGGGGATAGCAAAGAAACTACTAAATATAGATCACAAAGACAATAAGCAAAGTTGTTTTACATCACAAGAGCTATTGATCTGTGGGGGAAAACACTTTACAATAACTCATTAACAATACTAAACACAGGAGAGGAAAGACTAAATAGCTAATGAGTGGGGGCATGACTGAGGAAGGGAAGCTGGGGGACAGTGCTCTTTCAGACTGAACTGTCTCCTGTGAGATTGGAGGGGTAGTGATTTGGCTTTGGAAGGGAAGCATCAAGACATTCTGGTGGCTGAAGCTGATGAGGAGAGGAAAGAGGGAGTTGGCCATCTAAATCAAGCCCACAAACAGTACCTTCTTCTGTAATATGTATAATATGTATGGGAAATGTAATAATATGGAAAAACTGCAGAAAACTAGACAATGATGAACTTTGAAGGGAGACCTTCTTAGGCGCAAAAAAACGCAAATGAGCACATGTGCCATGAAAAGTCAAAAAAGATAATGAAAAGGGCAAGCAAATGGTTTGATTCATGTGCCCCAATAAGTCTCTGCTTGTAGCCTTAAAGAACTTAAGTATCCAAAAAGATAGGGTTACTAATATCAGTTTTGAATAATTTTATAGCCAATTGTGTAATCTTTTACCAGTGCTAACAGAGTAAAATTTAGAGTAAAGGAACCATTTTGAGTAGGATGGTAGGCCTTAATTTACTCAATCCAGTGTAAGTTTACCCAGTGACATGACCTGAAAGAAGGGGCTCATCACAGTCTCTTTTTAATTGCAATAGGCAAAAATTTAGAACATGCTTTCAGAACATATGCTTTGCAAACTGTAAAATAGTAGATTTATCAGATCCTTTCTTTTGGTAAGTAAAAATAAGAAAACACATGGAAGATATATATTAAGTATTTTTGTTTTTTGGTATACTGTTGTAAACATTTCCCAGTGGTAAGTGGCCAGGGTCTCTATAACCAATGACTTTTCTTGATCTGTTCTCTATTAAGCTACTGACACTATTCATATTCCCTTTTTGGCAATGTGTGGCTGCTCTTTACACTGTCAGCTATGGGTTGTACATAAAAAATTGGTGCATCTCCAAAGACAAAATATAAGACTTTGTGGTTTGTAGCATTGTCCTTTAAACAAGTTCTGAGAAAGCAAAACATTTCTATCCTTCATCCTTTCCATTACACTGTCTGTGGTCTTCCCTTGAGGACAAACTTCTGCTAACAGACACTGTAATAAAGCCTCTGTCATTTCTTGACACTTCCAATTATGAGTGCTGAGAAATAGGGAGCAGTGTTTTTGGATAGATGGCCAACTCGGGTGAATCTGATATGTCCCCGACTGCCAATTACAGACACATTTCTATGACTCCAGTAACTACAGAAAGATTTACAGAGGAAGATAATAAGCTTCTAAATGAGAGTTGCAACAAAAAAGAATTCCTCAAACTTGTTGCTTTTGTTCCTACAATAATTTACGGATATTTCAACATATATGAAATATTGGCTAATTATTACTGTTGTTTTATAATTCAATTATCGCCGAGACAAATACACAAGATGTAGGCCACCCAGAAAATGGTTGTTTAATGTAGAAAGCTTGGTTGAGGGCTTGTACTACAGGGGTGCAGTGGTGGTAACAGCAAACAGGGACTGCAGCTAACACATAGTAAGATATCAGCATGGCACATGGGATAAGTTAGTTGGGATATAGAGTTTTAGCATTTAGTGAGCTTCTGTTTTCAACTATGGAATATCTGTAACCCTTATACTGGCTAAGGAGGGTCCCCATTGGCACCACATTTATTGAGGTGAGATACCATGTAGGTAAATTTAGCCCAGCCGATCATGTTGTTGCAATATCCTCTGATCACAAGAGTAAGCTAGTCATGTTGAATTATGAATGGAACCAAACAACTGAAGAAGTCTTCTTACAGAAGCACTAAAAATCTGAAGTACAGAGTGCAACTAAAGCTAAAGCTTGAAGCGGAGATAGGGATAGTATCCCAAATTTGCAATTTTTTTGTATGAGGGTCAAATGAGACATTACCTGATAGTCGTTACTGCTTAGAGACCGAAGTCAGGATGGTGAACGTAGGTTTTGACCAGCTCACCGGAGCGCATGAAGATCTTGACCAATGGTTTTGATGACCTCCGGACAATTTGTAAAAGATGAATTACAACTTTAGTTCTGCTGTCTCTACAAACAACCTCCAAGTCTGGGCTTGCCTAGTATTCAATAGTTGCCTAGTATTCAATAGTATTCAGCACTTGAGTCAGCAACTTGGTTTATTAACAATAACATTTAGCATGCAGTGTATAATCCTAGAAATAAATCTACAGCAATATGGGAGGCTGTGTTTCTATACGAATCAATGAAAGTAATGCGGCTGTGATAATCTTATTTATTCATCTTGTTTGTAGTCTTATACTTCTTCATCCGGTTGTCCTTATTCGCATAGCCCAGATCAGTTTCCTTTATATTGACAAATGTAGCTACACTCCTCATGGATTTTAATTGTGCTGAGAGGTTGATTTCCATATTAAGACATGTCCTGGGGGGAAGCTTCTGTAGTTAAGTTAATATTATCCTCACCTCCTGAGACTTTAAATCTGTAACCTGATTCTAAATTATTGGAACAGAATTCTAAGCCATTCTTTAAACTGTTTCACATTCTCTGCCTGCTGATCTGTATTGATGTGTAGGGTCTAACATGGACTACAGATATACAGTATATTAACAGCTTATTATCGTCTAGAAGCTAAGCAGGATGTATTATTGTGTTTACAACCCCCTCTTTTTCCTAATTGGACCAGGGTTTTATGATCTATTATAATGATTGATCATTAATACCAAATTAGTAGTGGTCACAATCTTGACATCCACCATAATCAGCTGAATGAACAACTGTAAATGGCCAAAGCTGTAATACCCAGCATGCCCAATACCGAGTATGAGAGTACTTACACTGCGGACTCTTGGTATCCTGCCATGCGGATATTGATTCCATATCCTGAGGAGTTTTCAATTTCCTGAACTTGGGCAACACTTTCACATGGACATACATATTACACAGAAATAGGTCAAGGGTTGAACAATTGGTGAAAACTGGGGAAGTATATAGTCATATACACTCAGTCTGGATTTGGCTGGAATAGCTTTTCAAACTGAGCATAAATGCACAATAGCAATGGGTGAAGGATAAATTATCTTTCTAGGAAAGTCAGAAGTGATTAAAGATTTTTTGGAAGATCTTAATTGAACAACAAATACAAATACATCTTCCTTAAAGGGGTATTCCCACAAATACAAGATTCTTAAATATACCCAGAATAACAATTTATCACATTCTCTAATTCACTGTTATTAACAAAAATACATCAAACACAAATAAAAAACAGACTAGCAGTGGAGAAATGTGAATGGAGGAAGCATTTGTCCATCACAACTAGCTTAACCGTCTACAGCCCAGAACAAAATCAACAGGAGAGAGAAGAGTGTGGTGGAATTCAATTAAGACAGCCAGGAGTAAAATAGCACAGTGTTCAGAGTAGCGCAAAACAGAATTCAAAATAAGTACAAACTCATAGCCGACAGCACATCCTCTGAAGGACGAAGGATGGCACTGAACTGTCATAACTCCTTTAGTATTACCCAATGAAAACATATTTTCCGTGTATTTTGTTTCATTAGTTGGGCCAACAATAATATTACTGGTTGACCGTCACTGCCATCAGTAGCATTTTAGGCCCAACTAGACGATAATAACATTATACAGCTCACTATGCCTATCAATAAACTCTTGTTGAATGGACTTCTTCTATATCTCTTAAATGGCCACCAATATTATAGTGATAAAACAATTGTGTTGCCTGAAATTTTTCTCTTTAAACCCACATCGGTGATAGAAAAAAGTTTTCTATATATATTATTTTTTTCATGTTGAATTTTTAATCAAAATATGAGCAATAATCACTGGTGAATGATCTCATATTGATAAAGACAGAAATACTCAGTCTTTGGCAGGGAGCATAGCCAAGGGCAATTGTAGCACATCTATTATATTGTAATAGGTAGTGAATGCATCCGGTTAATTAACTTTTTGTCCTTAAGGCATAGTATTTATGTATCATTGCAACGCTAATATATTCCAAAACTACGCTGAAATTGCAATTAAAGGTCTCCCTAAGTTTCTCGTAGGGTTATTGTAATAAAGATATATCTATGCTAATTAAACCATACAATTAACCTGTGTTCCTTCTTATTTTCTTCTTAACTCCTGAAGACACTCAAAAGTTTTGTTAAGCATTTAAAAAAATGTCATTGTAACCATATGAGAAATTAAAAATTAAGAAAGGAATCTAAAAATGTGGCATTTTTATTTACCATGAAAAACTGTTCATTGTGGAAGATACATTGTTTTTCAATAATTTAAGTAAGAATAAAACAAAAATGTGAAATTCAGTGAAATGGACAAAGTCTGTGATACATCTTGTATGTCAATATATTCAGGGGTGGATTAAGACTAACATGAATATTATAGCCCCTACAAGTCTGGAATTCACTTCCTATATATGGAACTAGAATCAGCTTCTTGGGGAATGGAGGATGTGTGCCTTCAGCCTGCTTTTAATCTGCAGTTTCAGGACCTTTGGTGTACATGGGTATTAAGAGCAGGAACATGGGTTATGGTCCTTCTGAGAATACAATTTGGTTGGTGGTTTGGGTCACCATGGGCCCCCTAGAAGGCTTGTGCCCCAGGCTACCGCCCTATCCGCCTATATTATAATCCACTACTGAATATAATCTACAGAAAAAGTTTACGTTAACTGATACTCACCTACAATCTGTAATGGCCATTTTGCAGACTTGCAAGATGAAATCTTCTAACTTACTTTACAGTAAACTTCCAGAGTGTGGGCGGGGACTCTAACCAGACACTTTCTGATCCCTATAGTGGTATGAGATGCTGTGTGCTGACAATGTGCTTAGATTATCAGCGTACAGGTTTATCTACACTTATATTTAGCTTCTGAACTAGTACACTAGTATCTGTCACAGAGAAAAACAGATGAGACAGATCAGAGATGACAGATGTTGATCCATGAGATGCATATGACACACAATAACACACTTCAGTTCTGCTACAGTCACAAGGTGTAGTCAGCAATTTGTAGTCCTTTATCTTCTATCATACAAAACCACAAAATATTCCAGATTTGCAGCTTCTGGAATGGTGACTATTTTGGCTGGCAAAAAAATACATTTGTGCCATTTTTTAGCAGCCTTTGTTTTTTTTACGAATTTCACTGTGTGGTCCAAGTGACTAAATTCATATAATTTTGTTATGTCTTAAACAAAATAACATAAAAAAAAATTTCTTAGCATTGCCATTTTCTGCCACCTGTATTTTTTTATTCTTTAGTGTATAGAGCCATGTAAGGTTTACTATTTTCAGATTGGGCATTTTGGGACACAGGGATATTTAACATGCTTTTATTTTTGTTAGTTTATTTATTACTTTGTGTATTCAAAGATAAGGATGGAGTGACTTTTAAATTTGTTTATTTTTTTTCTATTATTTTTAGGAACACTAGGGTGTTTGGCAAGGGGTGATCATTAAATCAATATACTAAAATGTACCTGTATTGCAGTATATTCTGAACATGCTTTTCTGCATCCAGCAGGCTGTAATAGGCAATGCCAACTGTCAGACATTAAAGGATAATGTCTGGGGTGGGCACAGTTTTGTACTTTGGTTTGGTAAAAACCAAACACAATAAAAATAATAATAATTTCTTTATTTATATTTTCATTTATATAGTGATCACAGATTACGCAGCAATACACAGAGCTTGGCACATATGTCCCTCACCCGAATGGGGCTCACAATCTAATCAACCAAACGAATTATGTTTCAGGGGTGATAGGACCATATTTAAAGGCATCTCACTAATCTCTATCTACATGACCTATTTATATTGATGTTATAATGGAAAGGTCTTCCCTCTATCACCCAGACAAAAGTCTACTCCGCAGTAACTGCAATGTGTAGCATGGAGCAGATATAAGATCGACATCCTTGCATTGATCTACCAGTTGCTCTGTAATTAGGAAATTGCACTGAATTTCATCTAACATTTATGAAGCCTTTATACATCCCAACTGTGCCATATGTTCCCTGCACCCACTCTTCTTTCTGCTGAAGCTGTCATGATAGGTGTCACCTCAGGTGCTCAATGCTCTACTGATTTTGCTGAAGACTACAAGACACAGACTAAGTGTTTCATTTCTTGTGAATATATCGAACAGTCACCTTTCTGCATTCAGCTAGAACACCTAAAAAAGTGAGACTAGGCAAAAATAATACTTAAAAAAAGAGTTTTTTTAGAGGTTAACTACAGTTGTTAAATTATTCAGCATAAGATAATGCAAACCTGTCAAATGCCTGGAGATAAATGCACCAAAAACCTCTTCCTTTGGTCTCATGTCAGTAATAAGTAGAGACGATGCTACTTTAGTACCCATAATAAATATTGGCCACAGTGTCATATAGGGCAATCTTAAAGTGAAACGCCACATAATTATTGTCAATTTAGGCCTACTATACTTATTTGGGGTGTTCTGGTAGTAATAGGAAGATGACCAATACTTGGGAAAGGTTCTTAGTATCAGGACAGTGTGATTCAGAGGCTGGCAGGGCCAGTGAGGGGAGTCCACAATACAATGGAAGGATCTCCCTGGGGCACTCCCAGTGTATATGTGGTGAATGGAACACTAGGAAGATGGTGAAAGGGAGTTCCGCGATGTTAGAGGCAGCCAGGGATCACGTGAAGACAGAGCTCTAAAAGAGTAATGGGTACAGTCTAAGGTAGGACCTCTTTGCCATGTCCGAGGTAGCTGGTGATTGTATGCAGTCTCGATGTAGCTCACAGCCCTCATCCTATAGCTTGGGGCTTGTTGCTTAGCAGCAACATTAGGCAGACTGTAAAGATAGGCAGAGCTGCAGGCCTGTTGAATGGGAAGCCCTGAGGAAAGACAGCAGTAGCAGGCTGCTAGTCTCTGCCGGCCTTGTAATGTGTCTGATAGAAATCTCTAGACTGACCTGGAATCCAGTCAGAGGGAAGTAATTATAACCTACCACTATGAGGGTACTCATAGTACTCTCCTCTTCAATCTATTCTTAATGCAGCAGCCTGGCTCGTCTCTCAGATCAAACGGTACACGAATGCCTCCAGTTTGGGCCAATCACTGCACTGGCTGCCTGTCTTCTTCCGTATTCACTTTAAAATAATAACCCTCATCCACAAAGCTCTGAATAATGTTGCACTTCCATACCTCTCTTCTGTCATCTCAGTTTATCGCCTTTCCCATGCTCTTCGATCAGCCAGTGATGTTAGATTAATCTCTACCTTAATTCGCACCTCTCATGCACGTCTCCAGGACTTCTCTCGAGTAGCTCCAATTCTCTGGAATGCCCTTCCCCGGACTCTGAAACTAATACCCACCCTTCAAATCTTCAAATATGCTCTTAAAATCCACCTCTTTAGGCAGGCCTATCACACTCCCTAACTGCATGAAATGTCAACTCTCCCATTACTAATCCATCCTATGTCATATCTCCCATCTGTTATTTGCAAACAGAAGATATACACTCACTGGCCACTTTATTAGGTACACCATGCTAATAACGGGTTGGACCCCCTTTTGCCTTCAGAACTGCCTCAATTCTTCGTGGCATAGATTCAACAAGGTGCTGGAAGCTTTCCTCAGAGATTTTGGTCCATATTGACATGATGGCATCACACAGTTGCCGCAGATTTGTCTGCTGCACATCCATGATGCGAATCTCCCATTCCACCACATCCCAAAGATGCTCTATTGGATTGAGATCTGGTGACTGTGGAGGCCATTTGACTACAGTGAACTCATTGTCATGTTCAAGAAACCAGTCTGAGATGATTCCAGCTTTATGACATGGTGCATTATCCTGCTGAAAGTAGCCATCAGATGTTGGGTACATTGTGGTCATAAAGGGATGGACATGGTCAACAACTATACTCAGGTAGGCTGTGGCATTGCAACGATGCTCAATTGGTACCAAGGGGCCCAAAGAGTGCTAAGAAAATATTCCCCACACCATGACACCACCACCAGCCTGAACCGTTGATACAAGGCAGGATGGATCCATGCTTTCATGTTGTTGATGCCAAATTCTGACCCTACCATCCGAATGTCGCAGCAGAAATCGAGACTCATCAGAGCAGGCAACGTTTTTCCAATCTTCTACTGTCCAATTTCGATGAGCTTGTGCAAATTGTAGCCTCAGTTTCCTGTTCTTAGCTGAAAGGAGTGGCACCCGGTGTGGTCTTCTGCTGCTGTAGCCCATCTGCCTCAAAGTTCGACGCACTGTGCATTCAGAGATGCTCTTCTGCCTACCTTGGTTGTAACAGGTGGCGATTTGAGTCACTGTTGCCTTTCTATCAGCTCGAACCAGTCTGCCCATTCTTCTCTGACCTCTGGCATCAACAAGGCATTTCCGCCCACAGAACTGCCACTCACTGGATGTTTTTTCTTTTTCGGACCATTCTCTGTAAACCCTAGAGATGGTTGTGCGTGAAAATCCCAGTAGATCAGCAGTTTCTGAAATACTCAGACTAGCCCTTCTGGCACCAACAACCATGCCACGTTCAAAGGCACTCAAATCACCTTTCTTCCCCATACTGATGCTCGGTTTGAACTGCAGGAGATTGTCTTGACCATGTCTACATGCCTAAATACACTGAGTTGCCGCCATGTGATTGGCTGATTAGAAATTAAGTGTTAACGAGCAGTTGGATAGGTGTACCTAATAAAGTGGCCAGTGAGTGTATACCGAGCTCCAGGCTTCTCTGCAGTCTTTTTCACCTAGGACCCTGTAAATAAGATGGCGGCTGATGGCTGGTTCAAGCAGCAGAAATTTTATTTATTAAATTATTTATTAAATTATTTTATATTGTTCCCTTATAAAGAATGGCTGGACCATTCTACAACCTCTTGTGTCACCCCCTCATCCACATAGTCTGTAAGCTCTTGTGAGCAGGGCCCTCACTTCTATTGTTCCATATGACTGTTTGTTCTATGATTTGTAAAGCGCTACGGAATTTGATTGAGCTTTATAAATAAAGATTATTATTATGTCTATTACACACACATAATCACATATAAAAAGAAAAGCATATAAATATGAATTATACTCCCATCCAACTGGTTCCAGTGCTGGTCTCCTATAGATAGTAGGCATGAGAGTTTACACTGAATGCCTGCTATCTATATAGGGTATTCGCTTAGCTTTTTTCACTTGGAGGTCCCAAATTTCTTAGTCTCTTCCCAGTGGTAGTAGCTCCTCCAGCCTCCCCTCCAATTGTGCAATGTTGGTGCCGGGTCACATCTGTCACGAACCAGAAGGTGGGCAGACGTGTATTTGAAGAGTGGACAAGGTCGGAGGCCTGGTATATCCCATGGGAAGGGCAGAGTGAAGGATGGGCCTGGGGAGCATGTACTAAAGAATACCTCTGCCTCCGCTCCACTGTGCAGTGAATGGAGGAGGGTCAGTGGGGATTGGGTTTTGGCAACGCAAGTGGAGCACTGTCCATTACAGCGATTAGACTACGCATCAGCCCCTGTAATGAAGTTGGGAGCATGCAGACCTGGGAGCCACTAGCCTGCATCTCTTGGTTATAGATATCAAGACATGATACCATGGATAATTTAGACGAGTAGTCAAGCATGCTAGGGGTTGGGTTATGAAGGTCAGGTGGAGATATAATACCATGGATTTTTTGAACATTACCAGGTAGCAAACAAACGCATGCCAAAATGAAGCTTATCAAGAACATTTTTCCCAGCTCCATGAAATTAAAATATACATAGGATCAATATCAGATCACACTTATACCCAGAACCTCCAATAATCAACTGATTCCAGCTGCCTCCGGGTATCTGAATTAACACTGAACAGACACAGTCAGAAGTCCAGCTCTCTTCTGCATGCAATATCTGGCCCTATGAACTTCATCTGGATCCTAGTAAAGCCATTTGATTGAGTTTCTTTCCTTTCAGTCAGGTGTGTATCAACTTCTCATTCAGTCACAATGACATAGAATATTTAGACGGTGCAGCTTTAAATCATTATAATCTATAGGAAATCTCAGCCATTGCATCAGGTTTGTACGCTCGCCCACACTATCAAATCCTCTACATCTCCATGTTTACGAAGCTTTTATTACACAGCCAGCTCTAAAATGTGTGAAGCAGTTAGCAAATGTGTCTAGAACAATGTCACAAGTTTCCAAGTGTATCGGGTATATGTATTTCCCAGAAACCTCTCCTCCCGCCAAAGCTAAGTAAATGAAAGGGTTGATGAAATACATAATGCAACATGATGTATTTGGCTTTTTGAATGCATACGCCGGCCAGAACATTTCCTGCAGATGTTAATGATTCTAAGAAAAAAAAAGATTCTGTCAGTTTCCGTGGCAACGAAAAATGTTGCATTGAATGATATATGTGATGTATTGGTAGCAGAGTGAATGTTGCATACGTAGAGGCTTATGGTAACAAAAGCTCTTCAGATGACTAGAAGCTGTTTACTGCATTCAGCATTGGAGACAATTAGAAAGATGCCTTTTCATTAACTGTCACAGATAATGAATGGAGAGAGACGCAGTGATAGGAAAGCAATATGGCTCCTTGTAAGCTGACAGGCGAGACCTTGCTTTGAACAGATCTATTTAATCGCATAAAAGAAAAAAAAAAAAGATTTAAAAATATCATTAAAAGACATAAGCGTTGCCCTAGAAGCAATATGAATGGTGTCCAAAATTGGTCCATGTTGATACCATCATAACATTTATCAACAGACAATGCTTAACCAGTGTCTTCTACCACCTCTATCCCTCAAAGAAATATTGTGGCGACTGTGCAGAAAGGAAGCCATGCACATTACGGACTGTCCATGAGGCAGTGGTGGCGACTATAAACCATGTCCTGGAGCCTGGAGGGGCCTCAATGACTCAGATTTGTAAGAAATAATTCCAGTATTAGCATTGGCAAATGGCTATCCTACTAATTTTGTTTTAGGGCCCACACAATAACAACAACTGACTAGTACTTCACAGTGCCGTTATGGGTGTATGGAGCAGGCTGCCAGGCTGACCTCTCTTAATACGTAACACATTATGCAGCAAACACCAACCTCTAACACCTGTGGTGTAATAGCGAGTTGCCGATTTGTTCCCATGAGACTCCCAGATCTGTCATTGTGAAGGATCTCTAATGTTTAGATCACCAGTAAAATGACAGTAAACTGAGATACAGAATTATTGTATCATTAGGTATGACAAATCAGATCGCCCCTAGGGTTCATGTACCCTAGGGGCCTAAACATACAGTAAAACTAAATTAAGACCCTAAAAGTTCAACTGACCCCTTTCCCCTAGAGCACAAATACAAATAAACATGTTGGGGCACATTTACTAAAGGCTTTGTGCCGCACTTTTGTCGGACTGTTCACGTTCTTCAAGGCTAATATGGCTTGCACAGGTATTTAACCCCTTAAGGACGCAGGGTTTTTTGGCTCATTTCTCGCTCTCCAACTTCAAAAATCCATAACTTTTTCATTTTTACGTGTACAGACCTGTGTGAGGGCTTATTTTGTGCGAACAAATTTTACTTTCCCGTAATGTTATTTATTTTAACATGCCGTGTACTGCGAAGCTGAAAAAAAATTCCAAATGTGGAAAAATTGAAAAAAAACGTCACGTGCGTCACGTTCTTGTGGGCTCAGTTTTTACGACTTTCACTCTTCGCTCCAAATAACACGCCTACTTTATTCTTTGGTTCGGTGCGATCGCGTTGATACCAAATTTATATAGGTTTTATTGTGTTTTAATACATTTTCAAAAATTAAACGAATGTGTACAAAAAAGAAAAAAAAAATTTTGCCATCTTCTGACCCTAATAACTTTTTCATACTTTGGCGCACAGAGATGTGTGAGGGGTCATTTTTTGCGAAATGAGGCGACGTTTTCATTGCTACCATTTTGAGGTCTGTGTGACATTTTGATCATTTTTTATTTCATTTTTTATGTTATGTAAAAAGGTGTAAAAGTCGCATTTCGGACATTTGGGTGCCATTTCCCGCCTCGGAGGTCACCGCCGCCCGTAACCGTTTTTATATTTTGATAGATCGGGCATTTTGGGACGCGGCGATACCTAATATGTCTGTGATTTTTACTGTTTGTTATGTTTTATATCCGTTCTAGGGAAAGGGGGGTGATTTGAACTTTTAATATTTTATTAATTTTTTTTATTTTTTAAACTTTTTTTATTCTTTTTTTTTTCACTATTTTTTAGACCATCTAGGGTACATTAACCCTAGATGGTCAGATCGCTCCTACCATATACTGCAATACTACAGTATTGCAATATATGGCATTTTTGCAGGTCGTACATTACAATGAGCCACTGGCTCATTGTAACGAACCTGCATAAGCCATATAGCCTCGTGTCAAAAGAAGACCCGCGCGCCGCCGTCTTTTAAACGCCGCCGGCGACTTTGCCGGCGGCGTTGAGAGGGTTAATAGCTGCGATCGGTGCAAGCACCGACCGCGGTTATTAGCGGTGGGGGTTTTATGCAATATGCAACAACCCCCACCCTTGTATGAAGAGGACTCAGCCCGTGAGCCCTCTTCATACATCCCTTATACCTCTGCGCCGTAGAGCTATGGCGCAGAGCGTTAAGGGGTTAAGAAGTGTCTGCACCACTATTGTGTCGCACGCAACCCTTTTGTGTCCCAGCTGCTCTGGCTTATATGCAACACAAATTAGGGGGCGTGCCGTCAGTCTTTCCGACTTATCCGAACCAAGTGCCGTATTTAGCTTGTCACACGCCCTATGTTACGTGAACTGTGTCGGGCCAGAGCGGGGAAGCAACAGATTCATGATTTCTGGAACACGATCTTAGTGAATCGCCGCACGCAGCATTATACGTGGAAATAGGTTCGTTAACCGAAGTATAAAAAGTTATTGACAAAAGATTCCATTTTTATGAAAACATAAAACCTATATAAATAGATAGATCTTACCAACCCAAAGATTACAGTGGAGGTGTCACTTGTAGCATAAAGTGAAAGGAGTAAAACAGGTCCCACATGAAAAGTTGTAAATGTGTTTATTTTCTCCTAATTTAGATTTTTTTTCAGCTTCCTATTATATTGCATTTGATACTAAATAGTGCCACTAGGAAGTACAATTTGTTACGCAAATAACAAGCCCTCCTAGTTCTCTAAACGGAAAAGAAAGAAGGGGAGTAAAATACTGAAACATAAAATGGAACAAGGGCTCCAGCGGACAAGGGCTTTTAATACCCCTCCTCTACCCACTAGCTATGAGAATCTATAATGGCCATATAGAGCATTTTTTCTCATGGAGATATACTGTAGTATTGATTTGTGCAAAATGTGTTGAAAAGTTATGAATAGAGCATATTCAAACAGGTGATAAGGAGACGCTGTCAAAATGAATAATGACTTTATTCTTTACAGACAATCTTATGAACACATATTCAAATAATTATTTACTGAAACCCAGGCCATCATTGGAGCTCATCATTGGAGCTGGTGGAGCTCCTAGCCGGGCCCCCAAGGAATCGTGGGGCCTAGCACTGATGCACCAATGAAAATCTGTGCTCGAGTGGGACCCGAGTATGAACCAAGGGGGGCTTTTTCGGCATAAAAAAAATGTGAAAAAGTCACCTTATACTATAGTATATACAGACAGTCCCCGGGTTATGTACAAGATAGGTTCCATAGGTTTGTTCTTAAGTTGAATTTGTATGAAAGTCAAAACTGTATATTTTATAATTGCAGTTCTAGACAAATTTTTTTTTTTTTGCCCCATGACAATTGGAGTTTCAATTTTTTTTGCTGTAATGGGACCAAGGATTATCAATAAACCTTCAATACAGACACCTTACAGCTGATCATTGCAGTCTAGGACTATAGTGAAGCATTCAGAGAGTAACGCCCCGCGTCCGTCCGGCCGCGCCCCCCGCTCGGCCGGCCGCGCCCCCCCCCCTTCACGCCCCACTGGCGTGAAGGTGGCGGATTGGGGAGAATAATTGCAAAAGCTAGCAATAAGCTAGCATTTGCGATTATTTCAGGGCCTCTGCGCCACTGGCAGTGCGCAGAGGTCCTGATAAATATGCCCCTATGGGATGAACACAGAACTAAGTTTTTCTAGGAGTGTCCCTTTAATTTACTAAAATGTTGTGATTGATGTATTCTACGTACTATACAAACAGAAACTATATAAGCAACAGTGTAACAGTGATGTGTAACATGACGTATTGTGCTCCAGGCCTATAATTGAGGTGTAAGTTAAGCTATGAGTTACATAAAAAATATGTATTCACATGATTCTCAAACATGCAGCCTCTGATCTTTACATAGTACCAGTGCCTGGAGAGCTGCCAAACCCGGTACTATGCCATAATCAGCATGTCTATGTTATGTCATCTAGAGAGGTCTTCTTTCCTTAGTTGCTGTTCCTTTTGGGTTATTAGGATATAGCTGCAATTCAGAAGAGCAGTAAAGAAGACTGTAAAGGGATAATACACTGCAGGTGATGTGCAAATGAGATTGGCCGCTGTCAGTTTAATACTAAATGGTCTGTAATAGTGATTTATAGTCAATCCTCAACCTCTAAGATATCTTACTGCCCTGGTAGTTGTTTAAGATATGCCACTGTTGAAATTGTTAACTCATAATCTTCTATGTGCCCACAGTCTAAGAGTGGTGTGGGGTGGCACCCTTTTTAGTCTTCAGTAGCATATTGGCATTTAAAGAGTTATTGAAAAGTTTTTTTTTCCCAACATATCAATAGCGCTTGGGATGTAAAAAACTTTCTTATTATCTTTGTTACCTAATTTCAGCAGTTCCTTTGATATACCCCTCAGATTATCTGAGTGTTGCAATGGCTGCTCTCTCTCCCTGTGCTGAAAAGCCCTGGAGTATGAAGTATAAACAAATCTATGGACTCCTCGAAGGGGAGGGGCTGTGTTAAAGACTGTGGATACAGATGTCTCCTGCACAGAATAGTGAGGTACAAGATCTCTCCTGTGCCCTACCAGACCCTCCATCACAGTCTGTGATTCTACAAACTCTGCACTTCATGCTGCTCCCCGCCACCACCTTGTCATTGGTAGTATCAGCTATGTGCAGATAATCTCTTAACCCTTATTGCTCACACAGCACAGGCTATTAACTTCATGTTAATATTTTACTTACTTAGTCTATGTCCACTTAACGTCTGGTGAGAAAGATTTTTGTCAAACACTTTTAGAACAGAAAAGGCCATAACTTTGGAAAGAAAAGGGCGAGTGGCACAATATGGGCATCGTTCTGTTTGTTTTTAAAGAGGGGATCACATATAATGATTTGGTAAAATCATTATAACGTTACACTTATGTATCACTGTAGACTTGCATCTAAGTTCCAATTCCCACCAGGCTCAAAGGTAGTAGATCCTCTGCACCACTGCAGACGATGACACAAGCTGGGACCGGAGTCTAAGTGGCACCCAGTTTTCACCAGAGCCCGCCGCAAAGCAGGATGGACTTGCTGCGGTGTGGTACCACCAGGTCGTTCCACAGGTTTGACTTATCCACAGTGGCAGCCAAGGTCGAGGTACAAAAATGGAAGGCAATCTCGTAGTCGGGGACAGGCAGGAGGATCAAAGTCGGAGACATATTAAGGGGTCAGGGCAGGCGGCAAAGGAGTGAAGTCAGAAACGGAACCGGGGCTCGAGGCACGAAGAAGAGGCAGGCTTAAATAGTTTCCTAGAAAATGGACAGCGCCAATTAACGTCGCCGTGGCCCTTTAAATCTTCTGAAACCGACACGTGCGCGCCCTAGGAGTCAGGAACGCCCGCTCGGCTGAGGAGGTCGGAGCAGGAGCGGTAATACGCGCTGGCGACACGCTAGCAGGGGGAGAGGGGCAGGGGTGAGCCCACGACCCGCAAAATGGGTCGCGGGAGCACCCGTGACACTCCTTAGCGCCAACTACATCCCTAGGCATCCAAAAAATCTTTTTAAAACATTAATGTCCAAGACTTTATCATTTAAAAAGAAAGTAAAAATTTACCAATTACCAGCATTCACCACTTGACCCCACATCCTTAAGTAGGGTAATTCTAGATATTCTAAGATTTTTGTTTTATTATGTTGAAAATGGCACTCTAACCTAGTGCCTCAAACGTAACTGTTGTACCTGGAGACGCTGAGACTCCTCCCACATTAGACTCCCCTTTCAACTGATTCGGTCTGACATCTCTATCTAGGGTGGAGCGGTAAAATATGCATTACCCTGGGTTTTCTTCAAGTGACTGTGTGAGATTGTAACTTCTGGAAAAATCTAGAAACTAGAATGGTTTGTGAAGTTTGTTTACTTTATTTACTGTTTTTACATAGAGGGAATGTCAAAAGTACTTGTAGTGGTGATTTATGGTGATGGTTCCCTTTAAAGTAATATTTCAAGTTGCCATAATATATTCATAAATAGCTAAAAAAATTCATAAAGGATGAAAAAATTCTCTATTCAGTTTTTTTTAAGTAACAAACAATGAATAAATGTAACAATAACATTCTGTGGTGTATTTTTAGGCAACTCTGCTCTATATTGCATTGTTAGATCTTAATAAGTCCTCGTACTTGGGGAAGACAACAGCTTCCTAGTCGGCCTAATTCTACTGCCAAGATCCCTTAATAGATTTTCCATGAGACTTTGGCAAACATTATCCCAAGGGAATACTATGAAAAGCCACACAAAGCAGGTGCTGGAGTACTTTAGACAGCAAAATACAAACTCGGTTATCCTAAACTGCATATTACAGAGGATATTGACCCCCACATTATTCAGCTCTAATAACAACACTGAAGGAAACAATCAATTAAGTTGTTCAAACATAACATTATCCAGTACGCCAAATGGCTCCAATGTGTAAACTGGGAACGAGTACAGGTATGTTAGTGTAATTATGTCACCAAGGCTTCTTTCCATCTACAGGTAGTCCTACGTACAAGATAGGTTCTTTAGGATTGTTCTTAAGTTGAATTTGTATGCAAGTCAGAACTGTATATTTTATCATTTTGATTACAGACAAAATATTTTTTTTGCCCCAGTGACAATTCGATTTTCAAAATTTTAGCTGTAAAGGGACCAAGGATTATCAATAAAGCTTCATCACAGCTTCCAGCTGATCATTGCAGTCTGGGACTATAGTAAAGCATCCAGAGAGCTTCACTAGAGGTCACAGGGGGCAGAGGGGTCCGTCTTTAACTAGGGGTCATCTGTAAGTCGTCCCTAAGTAGGGGACCACCGGTATATAGTATCAGATACCAGTGGACATCAAAATATGCATCCAGAAAATCGAAATCAGTTCCATGTTCCTTTGGAGAGCTTGTCCTGAATATGGTTGAGGATTCTCTAGGAAGGTGTAGTCAGAGAAGTAAGACACTCTTAAACATGTTGCATATAAGTTGTGTTTGATATCACAGTTGTGAATAGGGCTAACTTGTTTTATAAGGTTTATACAGTAATCAGTCATCTTCTTATTGAATACAAATCCTTTTAATATCCTACAGTGCCGATACTGCAGTTCGACCAAAAGACAGGGAGTCCTTGCATCTGTATGATGCAAGAACTCTCATGCACTGTGTGCAGTCCGTGGTGTTGGACCAACATACAGATCCATTTCCATGGGCTGCACACGACTTTCCAGTCTAACTCTGCATTTTGATAAGTATTCCCCACTTAGTTACAATAGTATGCTTGTAATAGATTACGATCACTTAACATATCAGAATATTTAAAAATTGTCCACCAAACCTGTTCTTTAAATATTAGTTTGTAGGAATTTCACTGCTATTATTGTCACAATATTAGGACACAAAAGCCTGCAGTGAAGTAAGAGATCATATCTGACAGCTGTACCGTGCACCATAACACTGCTGTGATCTGATTATTCTTAGTCCAATGTTAATCCGGAACACGACTATTCAGAATTAGATTAGAAATGGGAGCATCTTTCAAAATTCTCTTCTGCATTGATTCTTTGAGATATGAACCAGCCTGAGGTTGTGAGGCATGGAGAATCGATTCTACCATATTGGACATGAAATTTTGTGATAATGCAGAATACAGCACAGGAGCGCTGGCCAGCAGGGAGGCAATTATAGTTTTCTGCAATGGATTGAATCCTTCAGGGATTCCTCAGACTTTCTAATACACTTTGTGCATCAAATCTGCACCATTTCCAAGATCTCTGCTTGCTGTCAGTGGGAATATTCTTGTTTCTTGATGTTTACAGCTCAGAGTTAGCTACAATATATATATTCAGCATAAACTAACTGATACCACATACAAAATGCACAATTTTTTGCCCTGATGTATTGCAATAAATTATTAGTTAAGGTAAAAATTGTCAGATTTAGAGATGAAAGTGAATGAAATTTGAGCAAACACTCAGAATAAGTATAAATCCTCGATGCACTGGATCTGTCACCTAAACTGCTATATAATGCAGTAAATGTACGTATAAATAGGCCATGATTGTGGTAAAAATGTTGCCAAAAACAAGTTGTTTTACAGATATTTTGCCAAATTCTTGGATACTTTTATGATTTAAACTCAGCCAACTAATAGATGCAAAGTTAAACTGGAGAGGTAAACCGACACATCAGCAACTGTGATAAATATGGCGCTTTTTCAGCCTTTTAAGAGCAGGGCCTAAATATACGTCCTACCCTGAAAATAGATCCTGGTTACAATGGCTATATCTTCTGAACCATGGCACTTCAAAACACAGTTCTGGTGTCTCTCCTTTAATATAGTATAATGTGTTTAAAGGTGCCACAGACTCCGGAGTGTGATTTTCATATAAAGCTCCCACTCCTGAATGTGACTTTAATTGTTAATATCTCTGTGTCTGGCACCTAAAACACAATTCTTATGCAATATTAAAAGCAAGATTTTCCTCTTTTAAGTTATGTCAGGTACCATGGTTCATGGTTTCAGTCTACCCCTCCAGTCTGCAGTAGCTAAATAGAGAAGATGGTCTCATATAAGGAAAGTGCCACTGCTTGACATTAGAAATTGGGGGTAAATTATCATTAAACCGGCTTCTTATGACATTTCTTGTCTTGGAACCCCGTTGCAATCAGATTAATTAAAGGGAACCAGTCACCAGGGACCACATTTTCAAAAAAGAGAGGTTGCAGGAGCCCATTACACCTGAATTCTGCTTTCTCTAAGCATTTCCATTACAATGTAATTGTGTGTTATAAGAGCTCCTCCCTCCTGCTCCTTCACAGAGCTCACAGCCTGGTTAAAGGGAACCTGTCATCAGGAGACCCATTTTTAGCACTCCCCCAGTCCCCACAGAGCATAGTACATACACTGCCAAAGTGTTTTTGTATAAAAAATTGGTTTTACAGAAAAAAAGATATGTTATATTGTACCTTTCATTAGCATCTGCTGTGTGACTAGGCAGTTGCCTATTGGGAGGGGCTGGAAAGGAGCAGTCCCCCCCCCACCCTTGGGGAACAGCTACTCCATGTGACCTTTTCAAATATATGAAAACACCCATCACTGGGCTTAGCGATGCCCCCTGCTCCTCTACAGCCAATCCCGAGTGTTGGGAGTTATTCATATATTTGAAAAGGTCACATGTTTCCCAAGGGTGGGGGGAACTGCTCCTTTCCAGCCCCTCCCAATTGGCAACTGCCTA